>NW_015162541.1:103545-108160 GCF_001447785.1 Gekko japonicus | reverse complement strand
TTGCTCTCCGCTGGTGTAGAGCCACTTCCGTTCGGAAGCCCAAGGCTTCCACTTTTCGGCCGCCATTTTTTTTTTTAAGCCTCCTCGATGTGCACTTGGGCAAAGCTTCGCCCCGGCGTTTGTTTTTTTAAAAAGATGCTTCGTTTTAGGCTGCGGACGAGTCCGGGACCTCACAGAGGCCCTTTTTGCTGTAAACGTTTAAAGGGAAGTCTTCGCTTCAGGGTACGCTTTTCGGAACAGGGTGTTCTGCGCCTGCGTGAAGATCTCAACTCTGTGGATGGCTGCCTATGCGCATGTGCAAAATAAAAATAAAAAATTAAAACCCGCCGACGCGCGCTGCTGCAAAATGTAAAAAAAAATAATTAAAACCCACCGATGCGCGCTGCTGTGCGTCGGTAGTGTGAACGGGCATATCACGATGTGCTGCGCAGTCAGGAGGTGAGTGTGATCGCGTTTCTTCCGGATCAAACTGTTCCGGTTCCAACCGGAGCAGTTTATGCCGGCTTAAATGGCCCGTCTGAACGCACCCACTGAGTAAGGAACCAACTTTAGCCTGGCTGATTTGCACTGGGAAGGAAGGCATTGAAAGACCACAGCCTCGGACCATTAAAAGTGTGACACTCCCTTGTTCTTACCAACCCCTTAGGTGTGTACACATTCTCAACAGAGGCCTCTCTACACAGCGACACAATACCTTGACAGGTTTTCTTTTTTTTTTAATACGTGAATTTTATTATATAATGTACAGCAGTGAAGGGGTAGAAGGTTAGCATGGAATTCTGGGGGCAGAATCAGAGTCCCTGGGCTCCAATGGGATAACAGAAACACAAAACGCCATTCTCTGTTGTTTTGGTCAGCCGGCGAGCGAAGTCAAAACTGTGGCATACGCAGTCGTCCCACTCCCCTTCCTCTCCCCCACCCAGTTTTTTTTTTTTTTTTAAAAAAAATGCTGTTTCTGCCACACGCAATCCAGGACTTGTTCAACCACAGCCTGCGAGGGGGAAATGTACCACATAGCGTTCCTCAAAACCAGCCGGTCATTCGCCCTACGTGAGAGAAGCTCTGCTCCGAACTGATCCCTTAGGAGCCCCGACAGAAGGAAAGCTCCGCTCTGGTCCTTCTAACCACCCACATAACCCAGGATCCATGATGTTTTCACAGAAACCCACCCTAAATCCTGGCAAAAAAGAGTGAGGGAAGCTATCTCCTTCCTGCCTACCCCACCCCCGCCCAGCCCTTAACCATTTTAGTGTCAGGACAGTATAAGGAGGGTTGCCAGCCTCCAGGTGGGACCTGGAGATCTTCCAGAATTGCAACTGATCTCCAGATGTCAACGATCAGCTCCCCTGGAGAAAATGGCTGCTTTGGAGGGTGGGCTGCGTGGCATTATGCCTCGCTGAGGTCCCTCCCTTCCCCCAAACCCCGCCCTCCCCAGACTCCACCCCCAGAGCTCCAGGAATTTCCCACTCCAGAGTTGGCAACCCTAGCTTTAAGGTTGCTCCAGAGGGGTGTCTAGCAGCCCCCGGGAACGATAAGGCAGACGAGGGAACCAGGAAGTGACGTTGGCCCCAGTTCCACCCTGAATAGCTCTGTGACTTCTGCAGTAGGTGTTGCCAGGGAAGGGTGGCTCAGGTATGCCCCCATTCCATGGTACTGAGTAGAGTTGTGGGAAGGTGTGGCTTCTTTAAGTCCCTGCCTCCTACCCTGATGACATCACCAGCTGGTCGTGGGGGTGTGGCTTAAGGCACTGCCTCCTGTCAGAAAGGGTGGCTTTGTGGAGGTGTGGCTTAAAGCAGCATGTGATGAGGGTGGGGGTCGAGACTGGGGTGCTCGTGTGGGGACCAGGGAGTAGCTCCTGAGTAGAACGGGAGGCACAGATAAATCCTGCTTCTCACCTTGCTTGCTTTGCGCGTGGCTCTATCTAGAGGTGTGGCTTTGGCAATGGTGTGGTGGCTCCAGCGGCACGGGGCGGAGCCCATAAGGCACAGGCCCCTCCCACAAAGGGAAGGGGCGTGGCTGAGTAAAAGGCTGAGGTCTGTGGGCCCTCCCCCCTTCCCACGTTGGAAGCAGGTGTGGCTTGGCCCCGGCAGGGCTGAGGCGCCTCCCTGTCACCCGAAGAGCTTGATGAAGCACGGATGGCAGTAGGGCTTGTCGTTCTGCTCTTTGAAGGTGCCTTTGTTGAGCTGCTTGAGGCAGAAGGCGCAGACGAAGTGCTCCGGGTGGAACTTGCGGGCCATGGCGGTGATGCAGCGGCCGGTGATGGGCTTCTCGCAGCCCGAACAGAGCGAGCCGCGCTGCTTGTGGTAGTGGATCTCGCAGAAGGGGCGGCCGCCGTGCTCAAAGAAACTTCCGTTCACAAAGGGCGTATAGCACTCCTGGAGTGGGGCGAAGGAGAGATGTGTAAGGAAACAGGAAAATAGGCACACTTGCCTATAAGGCGGCGTGTTCTTTGTACAGCAGTAATCTTCAGGTTGCTAGGCCTCATGTTTTCAAGTGCATTTCCCGCGTTTCTCATTTTTCTCTCCCACCCGCCCTGCGGTTCTGCCTCCCTGCTATCTTGCAGACTATCCATGCGGCAAAGGGTTCTTAACTTCTTATGGTTTGGAGCAGCTATTTGTCCGTCAAGTTTCTGGTCCTCACAGACATAGGGAGGAAATCGCCTTCCTCTCTATGCTTAGCCACTGAAAAGCATCCACAAGGCAGGGTTGCCCAAATGCCAGACCAGGAGATGTAAAACTTTCAGAAATTCTGAAGCCTCAGGGGAAGAAACCCTCCCCCCTTTTTGTCAGGGGGAAAAACTTGGGAAAATTAAATATATATTTTAATATATGTGTTGAATACAGCAGCTTTGTATGCTAAGTAAGTTATAAATGATGCATTTTATGTCATTCAAGCAGTAAAATTAGGTTTGATAGGACAGTACCTAATTTTACTGCTTGAGCAACATAAAGTGCATCGTTTATAACTTAGCATACAAAGCTGCTGTATTCAACACATTTATAGAATTTAAAAGTTATAAATGCCTTAGTTTTATACAAGGAAAACTGCAAATATACCCAATAGCCTGGGGTCATTTCATAGAAAAAGAGGTGCAGGAGCTCATTTGCATAACTCATTTGCATATGCCACACCCCTGACATCACGGGAAGTGTGTCAGAAGGCAACACCCACCGCTCAGGCTCCACTGGACTGTTTTGGATTGCTAGCTATTGGTGGTGGGGAACATGCAGATCTGTACGTGCAGAGGAGGGAGAGCTTGTACCTGAATAAAACTTGGTCTTAAAGGTGCCACTGGACTGTTTGGGGCTGGGGGGGGGGGCTCTGCAGCTTACCTGGCTGCTTCTTGCTCTGACTGAGGGCTGCTGGGAGCAGGGGGCGGGGCTTGTTGCATGTGCCTGCCCCCTGGGCTCTTTACTACCGGAGCTCCGCTCCTGTGCGCTCCTGCAGGAAATGACCCCTGCCAATAGCTGAGAGAAAACTGCAAGCTGATGCACCCTACGCTATTTTATCCCACACAACCCAATTTTTGCTATCTGATGAGCGAGCGCTAGGTTCTCCATGAAACTTTCAGTGTTCCTCTGAGACTTTGATGCAGTTTCTGCACCGCCTCCTGATCTGTTTTCTCCCTCCTGCAAGGTAGGGCAATGAGCTACTTTCTACCCAGTCTGTGAGTATATGTTGTCACTGGTGGTTTGAGCGAAAAGTGAACCACGTCAGGTCAAAAGGACATCAGGAGGCATACAACTGTTGAGAAGCAATGAAAATCCTGGATGCTCCCCTCACGAAGAGCAGGTATGCGTTCTAGGTGCAGAAATGCATCTTGGATTTAAGAGCTGTATATGTCTACCGCATGCCCACCTTACCTTTAAAAGCATTTCACTCATTCTAAAAGAGAAAATATTTCATAGGAGTTTTTTCAGTATACCTCCAAATTTCAATTTTTTCCCTGTTGAAAAGTTGGGGGGGGGGGAGGGGCCTCAGGGGGGAAAAAGGGGGGAAAGCCCAGGCTTCCCCCAAAAAGAATTCTCCAGTTTTTTTCTGGAGCCTTCACATCTCTACACCCAACACAGCGCCCCAATGCACAACACGGACACTCACCCTGCAGACAAAACATTCCGGATGCCACAAGGCGTTGAGAGCAGAGATGTAGTTCTCCAGGATGGCCTGGCTGCATCCCTGGCAGCGGGTGGAAAAGAGCTCGTAGAAGTCCTGGCGGCAGTACTGCTTCCCGTCCTTCTCGTGGAAACCTGCAGGGGGCGACAGGGCAAACAACCGGGGGGGGGTTGAGATGATCAGCTGGATATCTGGGGTGGTGAGCACCACCGGTGACCTGTCATGGGGACGGGATGACTCTGGACAGCCCCAAGGGGCTCCTAATCAGTGGGGGGGCTTTCCCCCCAAGCAAGCACTCTTGTCCAATCCAGCAGCATCTGGGAAAGGCCTGAAACTTCATAGGCCTAACAGAAACATTTGCCTTAATTGCAAGATGAGGAGGAGGAGGAGGAGAAGAAGGAGAAGAAGAAGGAGGAGAAGAAGGAGGAGGAGGAGAAGAAGAAGAAGAAGAAGAAGAAGAAGAAGAAGAAGAAGAAGAAGAAGAGGAAGAGGAGGAGGAGGA
>NW_015162541.1:99585-103476 GCF_001447785.1 Gekko japonicus | reverse complement strand
ATTGGATTTATACCCCGCCCTTCACTTGGAGTCTCAGAGCGGCTCACAAACTCCTTTCCCTTCCCCTCCCCACAACAGACACCCTGCGAGGTGGGTGGGGCTGAGTGAACTCTGACACAAACTGCTCTTTTTCAAGGACAGCTGTGCCAGAGCGTGTGACTGACCCAAGGTCACATCAGCAGGTGCAAGTGGAGGAGTGGGGAATCAAACCCGGTTCTCCCAGATTAGAGTCCGTGCACTTAACCACTACACCAAACTGGCACCACACAGTCATGGTTTGAGACTGCATCCACGAGAACAAGAACAAGGGGCAACGGAATGGGCTACGTGGCTGATTTTATGCACCATTCATTTGCACTTTAGGGGCACAGTCTCAGTCTCCTTAAAGAACACCTAGTTGAGTCGTGTGACGATATCTCAGAGTGCTTCTTTGCTCTGTTTGCTACGACAGCGAGGGAGGCTCTAGGAAGGTGGTGGAGCCTATTCTGGCGCATGAAGGGCCCGGGGTGTAGTGGCTGGGGGGCTACAGGAGGACCCAGGTTTGGACCCCCACTCGGCAATGGAAGCTCACCGAGGTGACCTTGAGTCAGTCTTACGCTCCCACCCTAATCCGCCTTGGTGGCCCTTCTGAGGGCAGAAAGGTGAGTTATAAATTTTGGTTCCCGGCCCCAAGTTCCCGGCTACTGGTGGTTCCCGGCCCCAAGGACATCAAGCTGGCTGCAACCAGGGCCAGGGCTTTCTCGGCGGCGGCTCCTGTCTGGTGGAATGAGCTCCCAGAGCAGGTTCGGGACCTGGCGCAGTTCCGCAGGGCCTGCAAGACGGAGCTCTTCCGCCAGGCCTTTGCATAGGAGCCGCCGCCGTCACTGTACCACCACCGAGTTGCCATCTTCGATGGTGGATTAGATCTGGAGGTGAGCTGGCCCTGGGCAGATGCCTAGTTAACCGAAGAATGTATGTTGTCAGGTTAGGTTGATGAATGGAACTCATCTTGGATTAGAAAAATTTAACATCAAGAGCACCGCACTTTACTTAAAGATTGTTTTATACTGTTTAATGATTATTTTTATGTTGTTTTAACTGTTGTTATGGCAATTGCCTCCGTTGTAGCCGCCCTGAGCCCGCTGGGGAGGGCGGGGTACAAATCTAATAATAAATAAATAAATAAATAAAAATAAATAAGGATAGCCCTGACCT
Organism: Gekko japonicus; assembly: GCF_001447785.1. Lineage (NCBI taxonomy): Eukaryota > Metazoa > Chordata > Lepidosauria > Squamata > Gekkonidae > Gekko > Gekko japonicus. The sequence goes on along the minus strand of NW_015162541.1, from coordinate 102,282 downwards.
GGGTGGCCCAGGCAAGCCCGATCTTGTCTGATCTCGGAAGCTCAGCAGGGTCGACCCAGGCAAGCACTTGGATGGGAGACCTCCAAGGAATACCGGGATCGGGACGAAGAGGCAGGCAACAGCAAGCCATTTCTCTGAAACGTCCAAGCCCCACTAGGGGTCGCCAGAAGCCAACCGTGACTTCCCGGCATGCACACACGAATACTCACACACAAACACCCCCCCCCCAGGATTGTTGTGAGGGTAAAAGTGACGGAGAGGAAAACAACGCAAGCTCCCCCGGGGGGAGAAAAGTGGGGAATAAATGAAGTAAATAAATTACCATTCAAGAGCTGGCCCGTATCAACTCTTGAGAGAAAGAGAGGCTACACTCCCTCCCCCCCCCCCCCTTTACACTCTAGGCCACATTTCACACATTGCTGGCGTGACTGCCATTTCCAGCAAGCTTAACATCCTGTGTGACCCCTTCCTCTCTCAAGGGGCTTCCCCTAGGGCAGTGGTGGCGAACCTATGGCACGGGGGCCAGAGGTGGCACTCAGAGCCCTCTCTGTGGGCACGCGTGCCATCGCCCCAGCCAGGCCCAGACCATCATTAAAGTGTCGAATTCTCTGCCAAATAATTTTAAGTCAATGAAAGCATTTGGGACTGCTTTCCTTACTTTGTTTGGATCATCTTAAGGCAACGTATGAGTTGTTTTTTCTAAAGTAAAACCTCCGTATTCAGGTTAAATTGCCGTGTTGTCACTTTGCGATAAATAAGTGGGTTTTGGGTCACAGTTTGGGCACTCGGTCTCTAAAAGGTTCGCCATCACTGCCCTAGGGTGTGTTTATAATCTGCCCAAACTACACAGTGCCTGCTCATTCCGACAGTGGCCAGTGGGGAGGCGCCCACACAACGTGGGACTGCACTAGCAGCAGCCTATGCCTACCAAGGTAGAACGTAAACTGAACCTAAAGGAGGAAAAGTGCACAATTCAAAGCACACACAGGGCTAGGATTTGTTACACCGGTTAGGCTACAGGGGACTCCCACTATAGCAGGGCACCTCCGGCATTGGAGGAGTGCTGTTGTGGCAACGTTGCAATGTTACTTCTGGTCATTTGACTGGAAGTGACATCACACATCACTGGGATCCTCTATTCCTATGGTTTAATGCTAAAGTGGCCTGGCGACATGTGATGTCACTTCTGGTCATGCAACTGGAAGTTACATTGTGACGCCCAACCCCTAATAGTTCCTGGGGACTGGGCTAGAAGGCAAAGCAGAAATGTGAGGGGAAATAAAATGGAAGTCACTGCACTTGTGAACATGTACATCAAAGCAGGGCCTGGATTTCTCCTGGAATTACAACTGACCTCCACACTAGAAAAGATCAGTTCCCTTGGAGGAAACAGCAGCTTTGGAAGGTGAGCTCTATGCTAACCATAGAGTCAAGGAGATATGGAAATCCTAGATTAACATCGTATCCCCACTCTCCCCCTTCCCTAGGCACCACTCCTAAACCTCCAGAAATTTCCGAAGTAACCCTTGTGAACACAATATTACACAACTATTATTATAATCTGCATCTACCACTATCTTTCCTCCCTGTCTACCCTCCCGGGTGTCTTGCCAGCCCCCCACCACACACACTCACCTTCTTCCCCAAAGGGCTGCCCACATTTGACACAGCAGAAGTGCTCGGGGTGCCAGTTCTTATCCAGTGCGGTCACCATTTTCTGAATGGGGCAGACGGGAGTGGGAAGGGAAGGAGACACAGCCATGTCGGTTAGGGAGTAAGAATTTGTTCCATCAGACGTTACAGCAGTGCATTTTCAAAACTGCCACACTCAATCTACTATGTGCATACTCCTTGAACACTTCATGTTGTGGCATATCCACTTACCCCATACTGCCCTCCTCAGGTTCCAGCTGCATTTTACTGCAGTGTACTCTGTAGCCTGGGGTGATTTCTCATGAGAGGTGCCTCGCAGCACAGCTCCGTTTGCCTCGACACAAACGTGTCAATTTCACACCCGAAGCTCCGGGGCTGTATTTGACTCGGGGCTTAGCCGGATTTCCTCCGCAGTTTCATGATCCTCAAAAACCAGGATCACGAAACTGCGGAGGAAATCCAGCGAAGCCCCGAGTCAAAATGCAGCCCCGGAGCTTCGGGTGTGAAATTGACACGTTTGTGTCGAGGCAAACGGAGCTGTGCTGCGAGGCAGCTCTCATGAGAAATCACCCCTGGTTCCTTTCAGAGCATTTGAACTGGGCGGCCGAGTGCAGTGGTGATACCCAAGCACTGCATCCTACAGCCTCCCTCTGCGTGCTGCTGCTGCTGTATCAGTCCCTATCAGGTCAAATGCTGAAGAGGACCTAGTCCGGGGGCTACTTTTGCTTATGCTACCCTCTCATAAACCAGGAACTTAAATCACCTGTACGCTCACACTGTATTTCAAATGCACAATCCAGTCTCTCATACTCGGTATTGCAGTAGCCCTGGACTATAGTTTCAAGTGCTACGTGCTCTCTTGTGGCATCCTGACATTTGAAGCACTGCATTTCAGAGATTCCCCAACTTGGGGTGGCACGCTTAGGTGTTGTTGTAGCACAGATGTATTTCCGGGCTTCTTCCCGCCTCTTTCCTTCTTCTCTTTGTCCTCCATAAAAATGGGTAACAAACGGGGTGAAAAAGTGGGTGTATACTTGAAACGAC
>NW_015162541.1:83103-99558 GCF_001447785.1 Gekko japonicus | reverse complement strand
CGTGCGCGAACGAAGGTCCCTCTGTCCCCCCTTCCACTGCTCATGGGGGGGGGGGGAAACAATTCGATGTGGCAAAATTGTTTTGAGAGCCAGATTGGTATAGTGGTTAAAGAATGGCGGGCTCTAATCTGGAGAACCAGGTTCGTTTTCCCACTCCTCTGCTGGAAGCCAGCAGGGTGAACGTGGGCCAGTCACAGTTCTTTCAGAGCTCTTAGCCCCTAAACACAAGTCTAGCTCATCACTAGCATAAGGCTAGGAGCTAGAACTTGTGGCTTGCCAGACAATCTTCGGATATCCTGGCTATTCTACACACAACGCCATACAATGATTAATTTAGTTTCGAGTAAACACCCTGCTCATCACTAGCATAAGGCTAGGAGCTAGAACTTGTGGCTGCCAGACAATCTTCGGATCTCCTGGCTATTCTACACACAACGCCATACAATTATTAATTTAGTTTCGAGTAAACACCCTGCTCATCACTAGCATAAGGCTAGGAGCTAGAACTTGTGGCTGCCAGACAATCTTCGGATCTCCTGGCTATTCTACACACAACGCCATACAATTATTAATTTAGTTTCGAGTAAACACCCCGCTCCCCGTGTGAAGGTATATTGTGGATGTGGCAGGTGTTAGGATAATGGGATGGGTTTCCCTGGCTGAGAAATTGGGGCAGTGTAAATTATCTATTCCCTTCGTCTTCCTCCTCTGCTTGTTGGGGTGAATGGATTATTAAACTGCCCCAGTCTCAGCCAGGGAAAACCACCCCATTGCCCTAATACCTGTTGCATCCAAAATAACCTCCACTGACAACAACAGCTGAAATCCACGGAAGGCTCTTGGGTGCTGGCTTCAACTGGATTCCCCTATCAGAGTCCCCGATCCTGCAGCTGATAGTTAAAGGCCACACACCACAATTTACGACAATTGGATTAATATTAGCAAGTTTGGGGTAATTATACTGTTATCTGAATGTTTTCTTGGATCCCTACAAAAACTGAAATCCTCCATTCCTCTTCCTCCACCCCCCACCTGGCAAATGTTTTGTTTCATTTAACTTTATGTTTTTATAAAAATATCTCTGAGGGAGAACTAGGATCCCCTGTGGCAGCCATTTTGTGGTGGGGCCACTACCCTCTCTCAAAATTCCGAAAGCAAGACCCCTGCTTTACTTCCTACCTCAGACTTTGCCACGGAATAGTCTTGTATCATCTGCCTCGTCATCCTGTTTGTCATCTGGGATGATGAGGCAGATGATACAAGACTATTCCGTGGCAAAGTCTGAGGTATGAAGTAAAGCAGGGGGTCTTGTTTAGCCCACAGGTGCTTTCAGAACTCGTGGGCACTCCATGAAATTGCTGAGCGGTCGGGTTAGAACGGATAAAAGGAAGTGCTTCTTCACCCAAAGAGTGATCAACACATGGAATTCACTGCCACAAGAGGTGGCGGCGGCCACAAGCATGGGCGGCTTCAAAAGGGAACTAGATAAGCATATGGAGCAGAGGTCCATCAGTGGCTATTAGCCACAAGGTATAGATAGGGGCTCTGGGGCAAGTGATGCTCTGTCATCTTGGTGCTTGGGGGGGTCAACAGTGGGAGGGCTTCTAGTGTCCTGGCCCCACTGGTGGACTTCCCGATGGCACCTGGTATTTCTGGCCACTGTGTGATACAGAGTGTTGGACTGGATGGGCCATTGGCCTGATACAACATTGGCGTCTCTCATGTTCTCTTATGTTCTTATGTCTCATGCTGCTATTTAATACACTGCCCCCCTGACCTGGAGGGCCCAAGCTAGCCCATTCTCAGAAGCTAAGCAGGGTCGGCTCTGGTTAGGACTTAGATGGGAGACACCCCCCCCCAAGGCAGCCCAGGGTCACCACACAGAGGCAGGCAATGGCAAAGCCGCCTCTGAACATCTCTTGCCTTGAAAACGACCCCTGAGGGGGTCTCCATAGGTTGGCTGTGACTTGACGGTACTTTCCACCACCATTTTAGGCACTGCCAGCCACTGCTGTGCACTAAACCACATTGCTGAGCAGGGTTGGTTCCCTGAGTGGCCAGACGGGCAGAGGTCCGTGTTGATGCGGGAGGGGGCAACAGGTGTGGCACCCGGCATTCTGCCGGCTACCACCAGGGCCCTGCGGGATCTCATGCCATTCCGTAGAGCCTGTCAGGCAGAGACGTTCCGCCAGGATTTTGGCTGAGGGCAGCGACGGTTTTCCACCACAGCCGGCACCCTCCTCTTTTCTTCCCTCTTGCCCCCTTCGGCCTCCTCCTTAACCTGCCCGCGCGATGGAAGAGCAGTCCAGAGTGGGTTTTAGACTGATTATGGACGCCATCTGGAGACGACTAAATTGGGATCGACTGACTGATGATTTTGAGGTCTTAATGTTGTCTTTCATAGCATTATGACGATGTTTTAAAGTAAAGGTAAAGGTCTCCCTTGCTCGAAAGCCAGTCGAATCCGACTCTAGGGTTGCGGTGCTCATCTCCGTTTCAAAGCCGAAGAGCCAGCGCTGTCCGAAGACGTTTCCGTGGTCATGTGGCCGGCATGACTAAACACCAAGGCACACGGAACGCTGTTCCCTTCCCACCGAAGTGGTCCCTATTTATCTACTTGCAATGTCTTGCTTTCGAACTGCTAGGTTGGCAGGAGCTGGAACTAGAGACGGGAGCTCACTCCGTCATGCGGCACCCGGGTCTCGAACTGCTGAACTACTGACCTTCCACAGCCTGCAGTTCAGCGTCTTAACCACTTGAGCCACCGCAGCTCCTGACGATGTTTTAATCTGTTGTGAATTGCCCCGAGCCTGGTGCACTCAGGGATTGGGCAATCCAGAAATGTAAAATAGAAACAAATAAATAAATGGCCACCGGAGGCGCTGCAGAGGCACACCCAATGGCAGTCCATCCTCAGAACTTACCAAAGTGGTCCAGGAAGAGTTTGCCCTCCTCCCCCCCCCCCCCAAGGCCTGCTTTTGATACATTTGGGATTAGGACACAAAAAAGCAATACTCCCCTTCCCCATTCTTCTTGGTACGCCGTATCTTGGCACACCAGATCTCATAACGTGGCAGAGAGGGATGAGAAATAAATGACTAGAATTCCATCCGTTCCGTTCACAGCCTCTCATGAAACTTATTACAGATATCCAGACTTTTTTTTCTTTTTGCTGTCAAGTTGCAGCTGACTTCTGGCGACCCCTGATGGGGGTTTCAAGGCAAGAGGCGTTCAGAGGTGGTTTGCCATGGCCGGCCTCCGTGTCGTGACCCTGGGCTTCCTTTGGTGGCCTCCCATCCAAATACTAGCCAGGGCTGACCCTGCTTAGCTTCTGAGATCTGGCGAGATCAGGCTAGCCTGGGCTATCCGGCTAGCTCAAAACAGCCACTTCTCAAAGCTGTGTGGGGCACGACAGAGAGGAAGGATGGAAAGGGCGCTGAGGCCACTCACATCCAGGATGGGCTCGTTGCAGAGGCCGCAGCGGGGAGAGAAGAGCTGGAAGTAGTCTCTCTCGCAGTAGGGGGCGCCGTCCTTCTCGAAGAAGTTGCTGCCCCCCATCTCCTTCTGGCAGTGGGTGCAGACAAAATGCTCCGGGTGCCAGGTGCTCCCCAGCGCCGTTACGACCTGGGTGAAGAGGGAAGACGACAGGGTAACCAAGGAAAGGAAGGGTGCATTTAACCAGTGGGTCACAAAAGAGAAAACAAAAGGACCTCCCCACCCCCCTTTTCTTCCAAAGTTTTCCAGCTCCCCTCCTCTCCCTTCCTTACGCCTGAAATCTCCTCGCTTTATCTCAAAGGCTCGCCCTGGATTGTAATCCGTCCCACGTCGTGTTTACCTCCTGGAAACTTCGTGAGCCAAATCGAGCAGAGAGACTACAGCCTCGCCTGAAATCATTCCACGAGCATCATCACCTCAGGCCGCCACAGCCCAAACTGAGCACCGTGGCTGTCTCTCGTGGGTCCCTTCCTTCCACGGCTGCTGGAAACAGCACATTCCCTGGGAGAATTCTTGCAGCAGTTGAAAATCGCGGGCAGCAACCCTAGTTCACGGGCCACTCTCAGCCTAACCCCGATCTGGTCTACCTCCATTCCCATCTTTGGTAGCAGCATCCACCCACCTCCCCTGCCGCCGCTGCCGCTCACCTGCCCCGCGATGGGCTTCTGACACGAAGCGCACAGCCCCTTGGCGGTGGTGGAGATCCCCTGGCGGCTGAGGTCAGACTCCAGCATGACAAGCATGCTATCCAGGTTCCCGCTGGGCTGGGCCGGGGACGTCTGTGAGGGCGCCGCAGGGGGGCTGGGGCAGACGGACGAGAGCAGCGGCAGCTGGGCCGAGGACACCCGGGCAGGAGCGGGGGGAGGGGACACGGTCGATGGAGCAGCTGCAGGGAGCTAGAAGGGGAAAGGGGCGAGAAGTCAAACGGGGCCAAGAGTCCTCAAGAACGGTGAGTCCTCCAGGCAGGGCCAGAACCACTTTTTGAGTTGAGCACCTTGCCTAGAAGAAGAAGAAGAGATTGGATTTATACCCCGCCCTTCACTACCCAGAGGTGTCTCAGAGCGGCTTACAAACTCCTTTCTCTCTCCCCCCCCACAACAGACACCCTGTGAGGTAGGTGGGGCTGAGAGAGCTCTTGACAGAAACTGCTCTTGAGACAAGAAGAGATTGGATTTATACCCCGCCCTTCACTACCCGAAGGAGTCTCAGAGCAGCTTACAAACTCCTTTCCCTTCCCCTCCCCACAACAGACACCTTGTGAGGTAGGTGGGGCCGAGAGAGCTCTGACAGAAGCTGCTCTTTTTCAAGGATAGCCTATCCTGTTGTCCGCATCAATGCCTCCACCCGACTCTCCTTCTAAAATGGAACAGCCAACTATAGTCACAAGAGCAGCACAGCGATCAAATGAAACTGGATCCACTCAGCCGAAACCAGGTTCGACTTGCCACTATTCCAATTTGGGGATGAATTTCCCAGGTTCAAGCAGCGAGCAGCACCTCAAGCGTCTGTGGAAGGAAGTAACCACCTTCCTCCTCTGATTAGCAGATAACAGGACCTGCCCTTCCTGCACCATTCTAGAGGGAGTTGGATCCATTTACAAAGATACTTCTCGCAAGCAGAACCAAGTTAGAAACATTTCAACGACATCTAAACCAGTTTGGTGTAGTGGTTAAGTGTGCGGACTCTAATCTCCCTTCACTACCCGAAGGAGTCTCAGAGCAGCTCACAAACTCCTTTCCCTTCCCCTCCCCACAACAGACACCCTGTGAGGTAGGTGGGGATGAGAGAGCTCTGACAGAAACTGCTCTTTTTCAAGAACAGCCTATCCTGTTGTCCACATCAATGCCTCCATCCGACTCTCCTTCTAGAATGGAACAGCCAATTTTAGTCACAAGAGCAGCACAGCAATCAAATGAAACTGGATCCACTCAGCCGAAACCAGGTTCGACTTGCCACTATTCCAATTTGTGGGTGAATTTCCCAGGTTCAAGCAGCGAGCAGCACCTCAAGCGTCTGTGGAAGGAAGTACTGTATTTTCTGGTGTATAAGACTACTTTTTAACCCAGGGAAATCTTCTCAGAAATGGGGGGTCGTCTTATACGCCGGTAAATACGGTACTCTGGTCTTTCTATCGCTTTCAGTAGTACATGCTGCGCTTTGAGCATAGCAAACAACCGAAAAACAAAACAAGTATATCCCAAACTCTATATTTTAACTGGAAAAGTTGAGGGTCGTCTTATACGCCCAGTCGTCTTATACGCCGGAAAATACGGTAACCACCTTCCTCCTCTGATTAGCAGATAACAGGACTTGCCCTTCCTGCACCATTCTAGAGGGAGTTGGATCCATTTACAAAGATACTTTTTGCAAGCAGAACCAAGTTAGAAACATTTCAACGACATCTAAACAAGAACGGGGTGACATTTTTTGAAAACTGTCCAAATTGGCCTGGGGGGATTCACAGCCAAGAGGCACGAGGGGTCCCCTGGCAAAGTTTTTCAGGGTGCTTCCTTCTGTCCTGCCCTTGTTTCAAGCGGCATAGTCCACACGGGGGCTCTTCCCTCCACTAGGCTGATGGAAAATAAGTGCGGCTGTGCTTTGAAGAAGGAAATCATTGTTCTGAACCAAGTGAACCAAATTTTGTGCCAAAAATTGAATCCCATGAGCAGAAACGAAGTAAAAACAGATTCACATGGGATTCTTTTACATAATTCTGCTTCTACAATTTCTGTTAGGTATATAATCCTTACTTTGCATGTCCAAAGTGGCTTGGCTCAGGGAGGGCGCTGAACTGCTCCCCTTGGGAAATCTTCCTCTTTCTCACAAAGAAAGACAAACAGCTTCTGTAATTCTACCAGGCTCTGCTCCCTGGCTCGGTAACCATAAGGACTAGAAACTTGTTTGAAAATGAATTCTGGGAATTGCAGGACGTGGGGTTCAGTACCCGGTTTCTTCTCTTGTAGGCTGCAATTGCCCAAGCACAGCCTAGAGAAACAACCAACTCCCCTCCCCTCTGCTCCGCCCCAGTGCTAGCCAAGCCCCACACTCACGTTGCTCTGGACCCGGAAATCTGACAGAGAGGCCATCAGCTTGTCCAGCTCCAGGGTCGCCGATGTGGCCGATGGCTTTGCAGGAGCTGCAGGCCTGACAAGATGAACACACCATCAGGGAGGGCCAGGCGGTTCTCACAATCCCCAGTCAATGCAGAGATATTCTACAGGCAAAACTCCTGCAAGGGCCTTGCTAAAAGATCTAGCTACTGACAGGTACTGCCCTTGTTTCAAGCGGCATATTCCACACGGGGGCTCTTCCCTCCACTAGGCTGATGGAAAATAAGTGCGGCTGCGCTTTGAAGAAGGAAATCATTGTTCTGAACCAAGTAAAGCGAATTTTGTGCCAAAAGTTGAATCTCATGAGCAGAAATGAAGTAAAAACAGATCCACATGGGATTCTTTTACATAATTCTGCTTCTACAATTTCTGTTATGTGTATAATCCTTACTTTGCATGTCCAAGGTGGCTTGGCTCAGGGAGGGCACTGAACTGCTCCCCTTGGGAAATCTTCCCCTTTCTCACAAAGAAAGACGAACAGCTTGTGTAATTCTACCAGGCTCTGCTCCCTGGCTCGGTAACCATAAGGACTAGAAACTTGTTTGAAAATGAATTCTGGGAATTGCAGGACGTGGGGTTCAGTACCCGGTCTTCTCTTGTAGGCTGCAACTGCCCAAGCACAGCCTAGAGAAACAACCAACTCCCCTCCCCTCTGCTCCGCCCCAGTGCTAGCCAAGCCCCACACTCACGTTGCTCTGGACCCGGAAATCTGACAGAGAGGCCATCAGCTTGTCCAGCTCCAGGGTAGCCGATGTGGCCGATGGCTTTGCAGGAGCTGCGGGCCTGACAAGATGAACACACCATCAGAGAGGGCCAGGTGGCTCTCACAATCCCCAGTCAATGCAGGGATATTTTACAGGCAAAACTCCTGCAAGGGCATTGCTAAAAGATCTAGCTACTGACAGATGTTAAAACAGCTACTTATACCAAAGCTGTTGGGTGTGGCCTGTTATGCTAATGAGTTCCTGCTGTGCTTTTTCTACAAAAAAAGCCCTGATTCCAACAGTCACACACTTACCGAGATAAAGAACCACCATCTGCAGAATCTTCTGACCTGTCTTTGCCCTTCTCCCCATTGGGACTTTTGCTGGATGGAAACTGGGACATTATTTCATCTGTGGAGGACAAGAAAGGAGGGGCGAAGAGAAGGACGGATAAAAATTAATGTTATCCTCCTGCTGTTTCAGATGCTCGCCAGCAGGGGGAAGCAGAATGCTAAGAACATAAGAAGAACATAAGAACAAGAGAGAAGCCAATGTTGGATCAGGCCAGTGGGCCATTCAGTCCAGCACTCTGTGTCACACAGTGGCCAAAACCCAGGTGCCATCAGGAGGTCCACCAGCGGGGCCATACTCCAAAAGCCCTCCCACTGTGGCCGCCCCAAGCACCAAGAATACAAAGCATCACTGCCCCAGACATAGTATTCCATCTATACCTTGTGGCTAATAGCCACTGATAGACCTCTGCTCCAAAAGTTTATCCAATCCCTTCTGGAAGCTGTCTATGCTTGTAGCTGCCTCCACTTCCTGTGACAGTGAATTCCACTCTTACTCTAATTACTCTTTGGGTGAAGAAGTACTTCCTTTTATCTGTTCTAAACCTACCGCTCATCAATTTCATTGAGTGCCCACAAGTTCTTGTATTGTGAGAAAGGGAGAAAAGTACTTCTTTCTCTACCTTCTCTATCCCATGCATAATTTTGTAAACCTCTGTCATGTCACCCCTCTGTCATCATATCTCCAAGCTAAAGAGACCTAACCTCTTTAACCTTTCTTTATAGGGAAAGTGTTCCATCTCCTTAATCATTTTAGTTGCCCTTTTTTGCACTTTTTCCTATCATATCTTTTTTGAGGTGCAGTGACCGGAACTGTACACAGTATTCCAAATGAGGCCACGCCACAGATTTATACAGGAGCATTATGATGCTGGCTGATTTGTTTTCAATTCCCTTCCTAATAATCCCCAGCACAGCGACACACTGAGTCAACATTTTCAGTGAATTATCTACCATGACTCCAAGATCTCTCTCCTGGTCAGTTACATTCAGTTCAGACCCCAATCAACGTGTATTTATAGTCTGGATTTTTTTTTTTTTTTTGCTCCATTGTGCATTACTTTGCATTGCCCACACTGAAACTCGGTTGTCACGTTGACGCCCACTTGCCCAGCCTCGACAGATCCCTCTGGAGTGCCTCACCATCCTCCCTGGTTTTCCACCACCCTGAACGACTTAGCGTCATCTGCAAACTTAGCCACTTCACTGCTTACTCCCAACTCCAAATCATTAATGAACAAGTTAAAAAGCAACAGATGTAGTACCAAGCCCTGCAATACCCCACTGATTGCCACCTCTGTTGGGTGTTACAAGTTAAAACACTTCTTCAGTATTTACTGGGTTAATGATGTTTGTTAAGTCACATGTTTGTTTGTAACCAATCTGTTTAGAGAGTTAGAAAGCCCAGCAACTTCAGATCTAGTTTGTTGTTCTGATTGGAGACCAGAGTGCCAAGTATTAGCATTTTATGGTTCTTTGTTCTTACCAAGAAGAAGAAGTCTCTTCTGCCATTTTCAGTCTAGCTGTAAGGATGTGGGAATATTAGCGCTATGTTATTTTACATCCTGTGTACCTTTTCCCCATGCTAGGTTGTAGTAAACTTTTATACTTTTAAACACACCATGGACTCTGCCTCTTTAATACTCTGCTGATTTACTTTAAAATTAAGAATCCCCCAACAACCTCCCACTGTGAAAACTGCCCATTTATACTCACTCTCTGTTTCCTGTTAATTAATCAGTTTTTAATCACAAGAGGGCTTGTCCTCTTATCCTATGACTGCTGAGTTTACTTAGGAGCCTTTGAAGATGAACGTTATCAAAAGCTTTCTGGAAGTCTGGGTAAACAGCATCTATTCGGTCACCCTTGTTGTCCACATGCTTGTTCACCCCCACAAAGAACCATAAAAGTTTAGTGAGACAAGATCTTCCCTTACAGAACCCATGCTGATTCCTCCACAATAGCTTTTGTTCACCAGTGTGCCTACTAGTTCTATCTTTAATAATGGATTCCACCAACTTACCCGGTATCAACACTAGACTGACCAGCCTGTAATTTCCCGGATCTCCCCTGGAACCTTTTTTAAAGATGGGGGTTACATTAGGTACCGTCCAGTCCTTGGGAATGGAGGCAGATTTTAGTGATAGGGTGCATATTTTTGTCAGGAGGTCCACAAGTTCACATTTGAGTTCTTTCACAACTCTTGGATGTATGCCATCTGGGCCTGGTGATTTGTCAGTTCCTAATCTGTCCATCTCCTGCCAACCTACCAGTTCGAAAGCAAGAAATTGCAAGTAGATAAATAGGTACCACTTTGGTGGGAAGGTAACAGCGTTCCGTGCGCCTTGGTGTTTAGTCATGCCGGCCACATGACCACGGAAACGTCTTCGGACAGCGCTGGCTCTTCGGCTTTGAAACGTAGATAAGCACCGCAACTCTAGAGTCGGACTCGACTGGCTTTCGAGCAAGGGAACCTTTACCTTTACCTTTAATCTGTCCATCAGTTGTAGGACCTCCTCTCTCATCACTTCAGTCCGACTCAGCTCCTTCAACACCCCTCCCAGAATCAGCAGTTCTGCAGTAGGCAAGCACCTCCCACCTTCCACAGTGAAGACAGAGGCAAAAAAAGCATTCAGCTTCCCTGCCATTTTCCTATCATCCACTCTTGCCGTTCCCTTAGGTAAAGGTTTCCCTTGCTCGAAAGCCAGTCGAATCCGACTCTAGGGATGCGGTGCTCATCTCCGTTTCCAAGCCGAAGAGCCAGCGCTGTCCAGAGACGAGTCCGTGGTCATGTGGCCGGCATAACTAGACGCTGAGGCACACGGAACGCTGTTACCTTCCCACCGAAGCGGTACCTATTTATCTATTAGCAATTTCTTGCTTTCGAGCTGCTAGGTTGGCAGGAGCTGGGGCCAGAGACGGGAGCTCACTCCCATCACGCGGCACTCCGGTCTTAGCACGGAGTTAATACACTCGTGTCTGGTTGTGGAAAGTGCAGCCAAGTCACAGTGACTTATGGCAACCCTCCTAGTATGATTTTCAAGGGAAGAGACAAACAGAAGGGGCTTGCCATTGCCCGCCTCTGTTTAGTGACCCAGGACTTCACCGGTGGTCTCCCATCCAAGTACTGACCACGATCAACCCGAGATCAGATCGGATCCACGCGCAGGAGGAAGAAGAAAAGTTTCCTCCTACTTAGGACTTCCAGCACCCAACCAGGAGTTTCTGCCTGTGCCCCCTTTGGAAGATCGTAAGCAGAGGGATGCCGCCGCCATGCCCGCCTTCCCTTCTCTTCTGCCATAGCAAACAGGACTCTAGTTTGGTCTCAAAGCCAAGAGAGTGAGCAGAAGGGCCGCTGGAAGAACAGGGCAGGAGCCGGGGCAGCCGCGCCCCTCCCTTTGGAATGTCCCAAGGCAGAGGCGGCTTCTCCAGGCAACCTGGCGACCTCATACGGGTCAGAAGATGCAACTTCCAGGCAGATGTGAGCCGAGCACTCCCAACTCCGGACCTGCCAGGCAGAGATGTCCCGCTAGGCTTTCGGGTGAGGGCAGCGACGGCCCCCACCTCATCTGGCCCTCCCCCCCCCCCCGTTTTTCTGCCCCCACGAGGCGGTGGTGCAACTTGAAGTTTTTTAGTGCCGCCTGGGAATGCTGTGTATTATTTTACCTTCCTGAACTGCGGTGGCACAGGCAGTTAAATGCCTGTAGAAACAGTCATCTCGAACAGCTGTAACAGCGGTTCGAATACCACCGTGGTCGGGGTGAGCTCCCGACCCTTGCCCCAGCTCCTGCCATCCCAGCAGTCCGAAAGCCCCTCGGGGCAATTAGGTAAATGGGTACCTGTCCGTAGGAGGACAGGGGGGTACCCCTCCCTCGAAATTGGGCTCCAGCCGAGTGAGGAATCGAGAAGCGGCGGCGACATGGCGGCGGTCAGCACAGAGATGAAGAGAGGCAGCGACATCCCAAGGAGGCGGTTGGCTCGGCAGCTGATGACGTGGCCAGCAGGAGGACGTCCGGAGCCGTAAAGGACGTTGTGACGCCCACTGCGGCTGCGCACCAGGGCCCATAACCAACAGCCCCCGAGAGGAGTCGCCAGAGAGCCGAAAGAACAGCGGAGGCCGTGGAAGACGCACCGGAGAAAAACTGGAAGAAGTCGCCCACTCGCCGGATAAACGAACGATCGGAGCCGGGAGGGTACCTGGTAGGGCTCCCCCCACCCCAGATGTACTGTGGCCATAGTTAGGGTTTCTGCATAGGTCTCTGCAGCATGCACCGTGTAAGCCGCTCAGAGCCCTTCGGGGATGAGCGGGGTACAAATTGAAAGTATAAATAAATATATAAATAAATTTATTCATTTATTAATGTGTTTTATTGCTGTTCACCGCCCGGAGCCTTGTGCATACAGGGAACGGCGGTCTAAAAGTTTATTTTATAAATAAATAATTTTGGAAGTGAAGAAGTGAAGGAAAGAAACGGGGGGGGGGGGGGGGGGGCAGGGGGGCGCAATACGCCCACTGGAACAGGTATGCAGCAAAAAAACCCCAGTCCTGCCCTTGGCTGAGGCTCTTGATTAAAGGTTTCCAATCGCGACCCAGAGAGCGATAAACGCTCCAGGGCACCCCTCTCTAGGCACAGGGCCGGATGACCACCCAGTGGCAACGGTACATACCGCCAGGGGGTAGGAGAGCTTTTGGGGGGTGGGGAGGGGAGGAACAGAATTGCCCTGCAGGATCGGGCCATCCAGAGCAGCATCCAGTTTCCCCACAGCGGCCAACCAGACGCTCCAAAGAGTTTAACCTCTGATCCTCCTAGGGGAGATAATCCACCCTCTTTGCGACTCATGGAGCAGTCCAAAGAGAACGGGGATAAAATGCAACACTGGGAAACACTACCAAGGCTTCATCTGACTCGCAGTTTAGCAACACTAACCACCCAATGCCACTGCCAGGGCCGAGAACACATTTCTCCGTTCATTCTGTTGTAGTCCGCCTTTCTCATTGCGACTCAGGGCAGATTACAGAATATACAAACAACACCACAGAACAGACATACAAGGCAGTAAGTCTAGATTACGACATTTGAAAGCAGTGCCATCAAAAATGTGACCGATGCAGCTCACTGTAAACACGTGACTTGACCCTTCGGACACAAAGTGCCTCTGAACTGATGCAGCCGACAAGATCTCTCTGGTACAACGAGGTCCGGGAGCACTTTGTGCTGGAAAAGATCTCCGACTGTCTTCTCCAATCTGAGATTTATCCGAGAACGACTCTGTTCACAGAACAATGGATTCCATTTCTTGAATATGTCACTACAAATAATATTCAACCACATGATCCCTCTCACTGGACTCCGCTGCATCCTTAAATATCAAGAACTCGTCTAGATAGGATAGATTTGTTATATTGATTGGTGCAATGCTTGGCCATGCAGTGCTTACTGGCACTGACAGACAACCTTCGCTGTTTATGATGCGCATGGATGTAATTTACTGTTTTGTTTAGGTAAAGGTAAAGCTTCCCTTGCTCGAAAGCCAGCCGAATCCGACTCTAGGGTTGCGGTGCTCATCTCCGTTTCAAAGCCGAAGAGCCAGCGCTGTGCGAAGACGTTTCCGTGGTCATGTGGCCGGCATGACTAAACACCAAGGCGCACGGAACGCTGTTACCTTCCCACCGAAGTGGTACCTATTTATCTACTTGCAATTTCTTGCTTTCGAACTGCTAGGTTGGCAGGAGCTGGAACTAGAGATGGGAGCTCACCCCGTCTTGCGGCACCCGGGTCTCGAACTGCTGAACTACTGACCTTCCACAGCCTGCAGTTCAGCGTCTTAACCACTTGAGCCACCGCAGCTCCTACTGTTTTGTTTACTGCTAGTATATTCGCTAAGTTCTATTACTATAACTCACTGATCGTAAATACTTCCTAGTTGTGTTGTAAACCTTATAAAATATTAATAAACATTTTAAAATTAAAAAAAAAAAAACAGGGGCCGCCTACACCGCTTTGCTCAGCTAAGTTGGGAGCCCTCCTCCAGCGGCTCTGCACTGGAGAAAAGCTCCAGACTAAGCCAAGCAGAATGGCAGGATGTGACCCACTGCCAACTGACATCCACCGGAGGACCAAAACCAGGAAAGAGCCACGGGAGAGCCATGGAGGAACCTCCAGCGTGTTTTGAAGAAGAGCTGCACCACGCAGGGTGGGTGAAACCTCCCCACTTTCCTGACCTCAAATCCTCCCCCCTCCCCGTTTGCCCCACAATAATACAGGTTGCCTTTATGAAGCCTGCATGTTTCTCCGAGCCAGGCAAACAGCAGCCCCGGAGGACTGTTTGAGATCTGGGGGAAAGGAGCAAAGAGAGAGCCCTGATCCAATTCCCCCACCCTCTTGGCTGACATTCAGAGGTTAAAAAAAAAACCCCAATCAGGCTGGATATTAATTCATGGATCTCCTAATAACTCTTCTTTTTTGACCTGATATTGGGAGGGGAGGCTCCATCTTTGCACGTAAGAGGGAACCAGCAAGAACACAAGGACTGGCACGTGGGATTAGCCCAAAAGTCCCTCTGGCCCAACAGACTTTCTTTATTTCATGCATATTTATTTATTTATTTGACATTGGCCAGCCAGGTACTCCCTAGGAAACTCCAAAACAGAGCACAGAAGTGAGAGCCACGCTCTGTTGTACATCATTAGCACTGTCTGGTATTCAAAGATAAACTGCTCCTGTACATGGAGGCTCTATTTTTTTAAAAAAGCTGGCTAGGCCGGCAGTCCTTCCAATAGATCTCCCCTTCCATGGATGCACCTAATCCTTCTGACAAGCCATTTAACCTGGCAGCTATCCACAGTGTCCTGCGGCAGTTAAATCCAACGGTGTGGATCGTTTTTGTGGTGTGCAAAAAAAAGACCTGCTCTCGTTGTAAGGGCTGAGCCTCGGCATATCCCCCTGCAGAAGGAAATTTACCCGCTGAGCACCAGCTCCCCCCGCCCGCTGCCCACATCCCCTTGTACCTGTGATGTTGAACTGGGTCGCGTTAAGTTCCTGCAGGAGCCGGTCCAGCTCGCAAAGGCCTGCCCCGAGCACTCCGCTGGAGGAGGAGAAGGGTGGTGGACCGCCTTCCTTGGGCTTGGGCGAGCGAGGCTTGCAGACGGTGCTGGAAAAGACAGGCCAGGGAGAGCGGCGCTTTCAAGGTCTGTGGGGCAGCCGCCCCGAGGGGAAAGCACTTGGGGGTTGCAAAGGGGGGGGGACACACGACACAGGCTGACCACTCGTGCCACACCCCGAGGAGAAGGCTGCGGCATCCATCCACTCCAGGGAAGATGGGGAAGGAGCACGAAGGGGAGGCTGCTATTTATAGGATCCCTCGGCTTAATGGAAGCTCTGGAACAGGGCCAGTGGAGCTGGGCACGGCTCCCAGGGAGGCCACCCTTCTTCACAGCCATCTTTCTTCCCCACTCTTCCTCCTCCTCCTCCTCCTCCCGCCTCCATCCCTCCGGCACCTGCGCCCCAAATAAGGCCAGATTAGGGGGCCTGACTGGAGGCGGCCGCCCTTTATGAAGATGCCTCATTCGACGGGAGACAAAGCTTCCGAGTTTCGAAGCTGTGCGTAAGGAGGGAGAATTTTGGCAGCTGCCGCTTCTCCCGCCAAAGCGGGGCCCGTGTGAAGGAGAAGCCACACAGCGTGGAATTGCTCCCTGATGCAACTATGGAAGGCACAAGACTGACAACCAGCCCCGTAGCTGGGGACTTTGTGGGGAGGGGGCCTTGGGGGGCGGGCAGTAGCCAATTTTTGCTTCTTATTCTGTTTACTTTGTTGTCAAAACCCTGGGCTTTTTTTGTAGCAGGAACGTCTTTGCATGTTAGGCCACACACCCCTAATTAAATTAGCTTTGATTTAATTGGTGGGACACCTTAGAACTCCTAAGGCAGCCCTGTACCCCCCAGGCTCCAGGGCACGGGGGGGTAATGCCCAGTGGCTGTAGGTTCCCTCCACACGCACGCACCCCTCGGCAAGGGCAGGCAGGCCCTGCAGAGCATCTGGCTCCCCTCCCCCCAAGGATCCCCCCAAGGATCCCCCCAAGGATCCCCAGTTCCACAGCACAAGGTGCAGCCTGACGTCCACCCTCGGCTCCCTCCTGGGGCTGGGAGAGGTGAGGCGCACAGCGGCCGGGCTGGCCACAGAGCCGCTGCGTGTGGGCTTGTTGGCACAATGGAGTGCAGCCAGGCGTGCCTGCCTTGCCTGGCTGGCTGGGCTTACCTGCTGATGGTGGGCGACACAGCGAGCCTCTAGTGGAAGCCCGAGATGGAGGCTTCTCCTTGCCCCATTCACACTCGCTGCCTGCCCAGGCCGCTCTCTCAAGCCCAGCCTTGCTGCTGCCGCTGCCCCTGCTTGTGCTGCCCTCCTCCTCCATGCTGTCGGGTCAGGTGGCCCGGGCGGGGGGAGCCGTGGCTCGTGGAGGGGCCCATAAAAACCACTAGGGTGGCAGGCCCCGTGGTCATTACGGGCAGGAACTCATTAGCATAATAGGCCACACCCCTGACAGCACAGCTCATTAGCATATATCGGCCACACCCCTGTGTTACCCGAAGTGTGCTCATCCAGCCACACCCACCTTTTGCTTCTTATTCTCTTTACCTTGTTTGTTGTCAAAATCCAGGGCCTTTTTTTGTAGCAGGAACTCCTTTGCATGTTAGGCCACACACCCCTAATGTAGCCAATCCTAATGAGTTCCTGCTGTTGGGTGTGGCCTATTATGCTAATGAGTTCCTGCTGGGCGTGGCCAACTTGGGAGCCAGC
>NW_015162541.1:79844-83086 GCF_001447785.1 Gekko japonicus | reverse complement strand
TTCCTGCCCCAAAATAGCCCTGGTTACGGGCCTGCTTCCAACCCTCCCTTTTGTTTGGTTTTTGCTGCCAAGCGGCAGCCGACTCATGGCAACCCGGTGGGGTTTTCAAGGTTGGAGACGAACAGAGGTGGCTTGCCGTTGCCTGCCTCAGCGTGATGACCCTGGATTTCCTCGGCGGCCTCCCGTCCAAGTCCTAACCACAGCCAACCCTGCTTAGCTTCCACGGTCGGACCAGACTGGGCTAGCCTGGGCCACCCAGGTCAGGCTGTTGATCCTCATAGGAGGAGAAGCTCAGAGCTGCCTTCTCCACGGGTTCCTGCAGCCAGGGCTATTTTTGGGCAGGAACACACAGGAACGGAGTTCCGGCTGGCTTCCAAGTTGGCCAACTCATTAGCATAACAGGCCACACCCAACCGCAGAAACTCATTAGGATTGGCTACATTAGGGGTGTGTGGCCTAACATGCAAAAAGCCCTGGGTTTTGACAACAAACAAGGTAAACAGAATAAGAAGCAAAAGGTGGGTGTGGCTGGATGACCACACTTCTGGTAACATGGGGGTGTGGTCTAATATGCCAACGCGCTGTGCTGTCAGGGGTGTGGCCCAATATGCTAATGACTGTCTGCTGTTGGGTGTGGCCTATTATGCTAATGAGTTCCTGCTGGGCTTTTCCTACAAAAAGAGCCCTGACTGCAGCTGTGTCTGAAACTTTCTCTCCCCTCCCCTCCCGCCAATCATCTTTCTCTCGCACCTCCTCTCACCCCCCCCAGGTTTCCTGCCCCTCTCAAGATTCTCTACCATTATCAGTCACAGATTAGTTTTTCATGCTTTGAGGGTTGTTCCTTTTTCTACTTTTGCGGCATTGATTTAGGAAGTGGTACTCTAAACGCACCCTGGATACTTCCAGGCACACGGGGAAAGGCCGTGGCTGAGTAGCAGAGCAGCCGCTTGGCACAGGGTTGCCAACCCCCAGGTGGCGGCTAGAGATCTCCTGCTATCACAACAGATTTCCAGGCAATAAAGATCAGTTCACCTGGAGAAAGTGGCTGCTTTGGAATGGGGGGGATCTATGGCATTATGCCCCACTGAATCCCCTCTCCAAACCCCATCCTCTCAGGCTCCACCCCCAAAGTCTCCAGGTATTTCCCAACCGGGAGCTGGCAAAACCTAACTTGGCATGCAAAAGCCTCCAGGTTCCGTCGCTGGCTTCTCCAAGGGAAAGGATCAGGTAGCAGATGATGTAAAAGACTGCTGGAGAGGTGCTGCCAGCCGGAGTAGACAATACAGAACACGAAAGCAGAAGGGTTTGATTTGGTATAAGGCAGTTCCATGAAAACACCTCCCAAAACCCCACAGCTTACCTGTAAAGGTGTTCTTTGTCACTTCCGCCCTGCATGGTGGAGGCCGGGACTGGATCTACAGGCATCGTTGTGGGCCCAGCCTAAAAAGAAGATACGGAGGGCCTTATAAGGCAGTGGGAAGTGTTTGCATCTCACTCTGTTTGACAGACTGGGAAGTATCTGCTAGAACTTCATGAACCTAACCGGCACATACCCAAAGGCGGCCTGGAGGTGGATTGTGGTTTGTTTGTTTGTTTTGATGGTGGTTTGGAAAAGGGATCGATACTCTTCATGTTTATTCATCCTGCTTTTGCCCCTGATGAACAGGTCAGGCAGGTTTTTGTGTTGATCCAGAATCCTGAAAAACTTGTTTGATCAAAAATGACAATGGTAAAAAAAGAAAGAAAAGAAATGTATACGTATACACTGTTGTTGAAACCATTTTCTACTCCTTTAGGGAATACACAGATGTGATACCCTAGGGACACACACTTGCCTCCTTTTGCTTAGGTACTCCGTCTGCTCTTCCAGATGCAGCTCAGAGAAAACAGGCTCCATCTGTTAACCGTACCGATTGGCTGAAAACGATTCCATCACTAACCCATCTATCCTTCCTTCCCCCAAGCTGTCCTTCAACATTTTTAAAAACAGATCCTGCTTTTCCTTTAAAGCGACAAATATACATTTAACTGAGTAAGTCTGCTTGAGGTACTGAACAACAACAAAGACCTCAGAAAGGCCACATGAAACCTAGTGGCGTGGGCAAGACAAAATGCCCCATTTGCATTCAAGTTTTATTATTTATTTATTTATTTATCTTTGGATTTATATCCCGCCCTACCCTGAAGGCTCAGAGCGGCTAACAGGACGCATGCAGTGCCAAGATTAAAACAAATAAAAACAGCATAGCATAAAACAATAAAGTACAATAACAAAATATCAGTGCTCCATTTGTCACAAGATGGGGTAGATCTTAATCCCAACGGTAACATTCCCATGGTCTGTCATCCCTCCTCCTGCCAGAGTCACCTCGCACCCCGAGGGAACCAGATGGTGGTGGTGATGGTGCGATGGTGCATAGATAGCAATGATGGAGTAGTGGTGGCGGCGGCTCCTACTCAAAAGCCTGGCAGAAGAGCTCCGTCTTGCAGGCCCTGCGGAACTGAGAAAGATCCTGCAGGGCCCGGATCTCTTCCGGGAGCTCCTTCCACCAGGTAGGAGCCGCCACCGAAAATGCCCTGGCTCTGGTCACTGCTCAAAAGCCTGGCAGAAGAGCTCCGTCTTGCAGGCCCTGCGGAACTGAGAAAGATCCTGCAGGGCCCGGATCTCTTCCGGGAGCTCCTTCCACGAGGTAGGAGCCACCACCGAAAATGCCCTGGCAATGTCCCTGGGGCCTGGAATTTCCAGGAGATGACGACTCCCTGACCGTAGTGCCCTTGGGGGAACATATAGGGAAATGCGGTCCCTCAGGTAGGCTGGACCCTGGCCATAAAGGGCTTTAATGGTAAGTACCAGCACTTTGAAGCGAATCCAGTATGCTATTGGCAGCCAGTGCAGCGCTTTCAGCACAGGCTGAATGTGGTCCCTCCTAGAGAGACCCATCAACAGTCTGGCTGCAGCATTCTGCACTAGCGGCAGCTTCCGGATTTGCGACAAAGGCAGCCCCATGTAGATAGCGTTACAGTAGTTTAGCCTCGAGGTAACCGTCGTATGGATCACAGTGGCCAGGTCATTGCGGCTAAGGAAGGGGACCAACTGCTGAGCCAGCCGAAGATGATAAAAGGCCAACTTGGAAGTGGCTGCCACCTGGGCCTCCATCGTTAAAGAGGAGTTCAGGCACACACCTAAACTCCTAACCTCTGACGCTGGCACCAGAGGCACCCCATCAAAGGTCGGAAGAGGG
>NW_015162541.1:78668-78812 GCF_001447785.1 Gekko japonicus | reverse complement strand
TTGTGTTATTTGGCCGGACAGTGGTTTTGGGGCCAGTAGCAGTGCAGCCCAAGAAAGAGAAATGTTCTGTACTATTCCTAAAAGTGAAGGAAACCTTATTTATTCTCAAAACAGCAATTGGAGGGGGGAGACTACAAAACACAA
>NW_015162541.1:71167-78194 GCF_001447785.1 Gekko japonicus | reverse complement strand
GGAAGGAAGGGGACGGGCAGGCCCTGAAGGAGAGAGAGAGAGAGATCGAGACCGAGACCAGGACACAGGAAGGTCCTGAGAACCCAAAGGACAGAACAGGCAGGAGAACATGAGAGCATCTTCGTTGGATCATACCAAAGGTCCATCTAACCCAACATCATCTTCCCCCAGTGGCCAATGAGAAGCCCATGGAAGGCCTACACGCAGGGCACAGAGACCAAGCCCTCCCACTGTTGTCGCAGCCCCCCGCCCCCCATGTTGGATCATACCAAAGGTCCATCTAACCCAACATCATCTTCCCCCAGTGGCCAATGAGAAGCCCATGGAAGGCCTACACGCAGGGCACAGAGACCAAGCCCTCCCACTGTTGTCGCAGCCCCCCGCCCCCCAACACTTGGTCTTCTGACTCTAAGCTTGGAGACTTTGAGGTTCCATCCAGTCATTGTTGCTAATAGCCAGGGATGGACCTCACCTCCATGCATACGTCCAATCCCCTTTGAAAGCAATTTAAGTTAGTGGCCACCATGACCTCTCTTGGCACAGCAGTCAGTTTCATGAGGAAATTATACATTGGGTGAAGAAAGGCTGTCTTCTGTCTGTCCCTAAATCTACAGCCCTGTACGTGAACTTCATTGGGCCCCCCAATTTAATTGTCAGCCTCCAGGTGGGGCCTGGAGGTCTCCTGGAATCATAACTGATCTCCAAACCACTGAGATCAGTTCCCCTTGAAGGCGGACTCTGTGGCATTATAACCTGCTGAGCCCGCTCCCCTCCCCTCCCCTCCCCTCATCCTGCCCTCATGAGGCTCGACCCCTAATCTCCAGGAATTTCCCAACACAGTTGGCAACTCTGCCCCTAGCTTTGAGTACAACAGGGGAGGGTGAAAAACATTTTTTCGGTCCACTTCCTCCACACCATCGGGAGGTCAAAAGGCCCAACCAATCCCAAACTTTCTCTTCCCATCCCGGCCTGCACAGACAATCCAGACCGCACTGCTGCTCCCACAGAAAAGTGACACATCCTCTTCTAATCCAGTCAAAGCCTCCAGAAGGGAGTCCTATCTGCCTCGACATAGAAACAGCCAGAACATGTCCCAACAGCCTTTGAGGGGAATGAGCAATTTCCCCACAAATTTCTTTCGAACGATAATAGCGCTGTGCCTCAGCTACAGATTTCAGTGCCTGAGGCGGGCTCCCTCTTTTAGGTGCAAGCTGACCTCTACGGGTGGGTGGCATGCTTCTGAGCTTCTTGTTCCTCTCCAGTATTCTGTGCCTTAATTACATTACATTACATTACACTTTCAACTTATATACCGCTCCTTCCTGAGGGCTCAGAGCGGTTTACAGAGACATTTAAATCGTCCTAACTAGGGCCACAGTGCAAGGGGAGGGGTGAATGTCTACCAGGCACCCGAACAGCAGGGTTCTTTCTGTGGTGGGTTCTTTTTCCGTTTCAAGGTGACAGTGTCTCGGCGGAGATCTTTTTCCGCAGCGAACACGCACGTAACCTTAAGCCATTACTCTATCATTTAGGTCGCTATGGTCCACTCTGACTGGCAGCAGTAACATTTCAACAAATTTTATTGAACCCATGTATTTTACATGGTATATTCGAGATATGTACCTAAAGGGTATGTCTCCTGATCTTGGATCGTAATAAACTGACAGACTGACTGACTGACTGGCAGCTGCACTCCAAGATCTCAGGTCAAGGTCTTGAGCATTATCTGAGACCTGCTTCTTTTAATTGGAGTTGCTAAGGAGTGAACTTGGGACCTTCTGCACTCCAAGCAGATGCCATATCTCTGGGCCACAACACCTCCATTGCTATTGTGTTAAGCTGCTGGCACCGAACCAATGAAAAGCTGCACACTTCCTGTCCTGCCTGGCATGCTGCCCTCACTCAGCCTCTGAGGAAGCTACTATCTGGCTTTCCATTCACTGTTTTGAGAATATCTTTTCTTTTCCCATTTGGAATAAACATACCTTACATATGACATAGTTTAATGCTACCTGAATGACAGTGCGCAGCTCAGCACAAGCTGGACTGCGCTGTAACAAACCGAAAACAAATTCAGGCACCAGACTGTCGAAGGAACGGCCAGTTCCCTGTCTACAGCTTTTACCTGTGCATGTCAATTAAAAACTAAGCAGTGGTATACCATTTTAACTTTCTGCCTCAGGTACCAGAAAATGCCCAAGACTGATCGTGCCAAAGTTACTATTCCTTATTACTTTCCCAGAGAACAGATCTTGGTTCTAAGCCCTTCCCCTAACAGCTGCTACAAATGATCCACTGGTGCCCAAGACTGATCGTGCCAAAGTTACTAGTCCTTATTACTTTCCCAGAGAACAGAAGATCTTGGTTTTAAGCCCTTCCCTTAACAGCTGCTACAAATGATCCACTGACCATAGCCTTGAAACGCCTAGATTATTATTTTTTTTGCCCTGACCTGGATAGCCCAGGCTAGCCCAACCTCATCAGATCTCAGAAGCTAAGCAGGGTCGGCCTTGGCTAGTATTTGGAAGGGCGACCTCCAAGGAATACCAGGGTCATGACATAGAGGCAGGCAATGGCAAACCACCTCTGAAACATCTCTTGTCTTAAAAAACAAGTCTAGCTCGCCACCTAGTGGTGCATAACGCTAAAAGAGCTAGAACTTCTGGCTGCCAGACAAGCTTAGGATCTCCTGGCTATTCTACACACAATGCTGTACGATCATTATTAATTGATTACCTAGATTTTGTTGCTTCTGAGCAAACACTCGCTTTCGCAGATAATGCTGTGTTTATTATTCGTATTCAGGGAAGGGGGCCGATAGAGGGTACGTACCAAATGAAACAATACGAGGACCAAGCGAGAAAGAAGGGGGATCGGCGCTACCTGTAAAGAGGAGACAGGACAGGCCATTGTGTGGGGAGAACAGGGAGAAAAGAGCGAGTTCTACCTATTTCTAATCCCTCTGTAACTCCAAGAAGCTCAGGGGGACGAACATGGCTCTGCCCTCCCCCATTTTACCCTCACAACAACCCTGTGAGGTCGGACAGGCTGAGAGCGAGTGACATCTAGAGCACTTGTATTTTTTATAGGAATGATTGTTTTATTGCTTGTTTTATCCTGTTTTTACCTGTTTAATCTTGGCATATGTGCCTCATTTGTTAGCCGCCCTGAGCCCATCCGGGGAGGGCGGGGTATAAACGTAATAATAAATAAATAAAAATAAATAAACCCACACCTTCGTAGCTGACCACAGATTTCAACCGCGGTCTCCCTAGTTGTAGTCTGGCCATTGAACCAGTACACCACACCGTCTCTTACGTAGTTAGCAAGCCACCCCATAATGTTACAATTGCACTCTGGAGCTTATCGTGAACCTCTGGCTTTGCTGAAACCGGCGTCCCTTATTCAGGGAAGAGGGAATGGTATTCTGCAAGTGGTCAGAGGCTCCCCTGACACCAGCGATTCGCAGCCTTAGCATTCAAAGAGCATTCCTGGCTCTGGAGTCCGTGGAGTCGAATGTCCGCAGCATCTACCAGCTTGCAAGTCTCGCTCCAACTTTTGCCAGCAGAGACAAACGGTCCATTTCAACCACAGGCAGACTTATGCTGCTTCCCGCAGAATCGCCCTTTTGTGCAACCCCAAGTTCAACAGAGCGGCTTTTTTTGAATCCCCTAAATCTCAACGGCTCATAAACAGCAGATCACCCGGGCAAACGCCCTCCAACATTTCAGAACTGAAAGCAGGGACTTTTTTTTCATATGCACCCCCATAATATCACACTGGATCACTGCGGGTTTCTCCTCCACACCCATCTTTGCATCCCGGAAGAATGTTTTTCTCCACCTCATGCCTAACTAATTTTTTTTTTCTTTTTGCCTGCAGCAACTTCTGAAGAAAAGGGGTGTTAAATAAATTGACCACAACCGCTCCCTTCCCTTAAAGTTCAAGGATGCTTAATCTCACAGTAGATCTGGTCGGGCTTAGTATGGAAAACACTGCAACACAAACACATTCCAAAACTTTCCCGTCATGATATGCATTGAGGGGACAACAATGGACAGGAACAGTAGGGCATGCACTCAAATGAGGCAGCTGAAGTTGGTTCCCAGGTTCCTGGTCTGTAGATCAAACCAGAGATATTGATGTTGGTCAAAGAACTCTGCACCCCAAACTAAGCATTGGATTCCCGCAAAACATATACCTCCAGATGCAGGAGGCTCTGACCTGCAAGGGAATCTATGCAGTTCCCTGGTGCAAAGCCTGGTCTACGTGCCAACTGCTCCAAAGTGGGATACACCCAATGCTCCCTCGAAGCTGTGGTGTCTTGTGAGCAAAAATTCTGCTTTGTGAGCTACTGGCATTAAAGTTGTGAGCGAGCGATTTGGCTACTACTGCATAAATGAGTTTGCTCTGGAGCCCTCCTTCCTGAGCGAAGACAAAAATGTGTGAGATGGAGGCTAAAAAGCTGTGAGCTGGCTCACACTAACTCAGCTTAGAGGGAACACTGGGTACACCTAGGAGAAATGAAGATGAAGAAACTGGGGGCAGCTGTGTCCCAAACAACAAGACTTTGGTTTACTCTGGAGACCCTTCCAGGGGGCACAGACTCCTCTCCATGTGATTCAAGGTCAGGTGCCCCCAGAAGTCCCAAGAAGACACACCTTATTCTGCAGATCTTCTCAAAGCAATGGTGCGGGATTCCTGGGGGCACCTGACTTTGAACCAAGTGGTCCAAAGCTACTTTGGGGTTACAGATTTATTTTACTTATTATTCAAATTTATATCCCGCCCTCCCCAACGGGCTCAGGGCGGATAACAATAAGGGCACAAAGCCATAATAAAACAGTTAAGAGCGGAATAAAACAATACATAATTACAATAAGGTGCTCATGGCTCTGAAAGATCATAATTCCAAGATGGGTTCTGGAAGATGGACCCAGAACAACGAGGCAAGTTCCGAGACAACACTGCCCTCCGATGCAGCTGCTCCAGTACTTCATGGGGCTCTCCTTATCAATGTAAGTAGGCTTGCTGGGACACAGCTAACGCGTTCAGAAACAATCTCCAAAGCGTTTACAAGGGTGAAACAGGGACAGCAGTTCAAAAGGGGCGGGTATCCAAAAGCAAAGTTGTCATTATCCCTATGGGTGAATCACCTGGAACAAAGGATGTTGTTGTTGTTCTGGCCTCAGACAAATTATTCCAAGATGTCAAGAAGACTGTTGTGGGGTTTTTTAAAAAAAAACTACATTTGTAGTCTCCCAACCCCAAAACAGCCTTAGGAGAAAAGCTGGGTGTCTGAGAGCTCCAAAATAATCAAATAGCATTGGACCAGACCTGACATTGAAATATGATAACCAAAGTCGTAGCCCACTTATAAAGCTCTCCAACTTCTCGCCTACCATATTTTCAGGGACAATCATATTTAATACTTATCCGGATTTTTGTTTGCATGATGAGGCTTCACATTGTCTCAGAAATCCCTACCACAGCCCTGTAAGGTAGACCAGTATGACTGCTCTCTTACTGCAGATGAGGCAGTAGAGAGTGCTAATGCTGAGGGACAGTAGCTAACAACAATCCTGGCATGGAGTCTAGTCCAGAAAGACACTGGGGCACACCCTGTAAGTTCCTGGCTGACCTCTGAAGCAGGGTCTGCCCATCCCATACCAGAGACACCTACAGAATATCAGCTGTACAGGAAGCCCAGTAACAGTGCTGATAATATCCCTGCCAGAACTAATTTTACGCAGATCCCCAAATGGCCCACAACCGGCACAGCTGCTGCTGTTCTAGCTCTAGATTTGGCAAAAGGAGGGCGGGTAGATGGCAGACCGCACAAGCCGGACTTTTGGGCCAAGGTTGTCAGTTGCTGACTGTTGCTACAGCACAGACACTTGGTTTTCTAGGAAGCCTCGACTATAGCAAAGCAACTCTTGAGTTGTCAGGGAATCCCAGCTGCCACAAAGAACGTTTTGCAAAGACTCCTCAATCGTGAGCCGAAGGAGGACCCGCACAACGCCACGAGTAAGAGAGGGGCAGGCGCTGTCACCCACCCAGCGGCACACAACTTGGGTTAACGCCTCCCCAATATCCGTGGCAACCTTTGGCCGGCCCGTCCGTTCTGCTTTTCCCGTCCATCAGGCTTAACTCACAAACTCGAAGGCAGGGACTCCGCTGCTCCCGGGTCCGTGCAGCGTTCAAGCACACAGCGTGGGCACTACAGAAACATTAGCGGCAGTGCAGCCTACGATAACAAAACATTTTGTGTTACGGCGAGACGCCACGGAATCTCAAAGGGGCCTGCGCGATTGTCAGCCAAAGTCTCTTTAAGGAAATAAATCCCAATTTATTAAGCTGCCAGATTCCCTGGGTGGTAAAAAGAAAGCTCATATGTGCAGCCCAAATGTGCCTTCTCACACACATAAAACACATGCGTGTGCACACACATTTTTCCAGTGGGCTTTTCATCTTTCCAGTGGCTACATCTCCCCCCCAAGCCAATGGTTCCTGCTGTAGCCTGACAATGCTGCTCTCCAGCACATGAGTCTCTCCTTGCTGGCATTCGGAGTATTCTTCAGTCATTGACCACACAGTTATAATTATAATGGGTCCTTCCAGAGCTATTCTCTCTCACTTGGAGGGACTGCCAACGTCTCTAGCAAAGCGGCCCTCTAGCGGGCCAAACCAGCTCAGGTCTTCCTTGAGCGGGGCCCAGAATCAACCTCTCGATAGCAACCCATCCTTGTTCCAACTGAGTTCCATGGACTGTACCACCACCACCACCACCACCTTGGGAAAGCCCAGCTCCACACCAGTCAGCCGTGTCTGTGTATATTTGGCATCAGATACGCAGATCCTTTCCCTAACCAACAAATCTATCCACAACACCCATTCATCGGTTTAGTTCGGTTATCAAGCATATTTTCCAGCCGGATTCCTCCGAAACCCTTCTGTGGTGCTCCCTAGCTGGACAGAAATTCCCCCTGGCCAGCCAAGAAACCTCCCTTGCTACCGATTCCATTCC
>NW_015162541.1:70835-71146 GCF_001447785.1 Gekko japonicus | reverse complement strand
GCCCCCCCCGCGCCAGCAGCGGATTTCCCCAGTAAGGCTGCTCACACAGCCGGCTTTATGCTCCCTCCTTGGGTCACCCCAGGCCGAAAGCCAGGGAGGTCGAGGAGAAGAGGGGTCCGGGGAGCATAATGAATCAGAGAGGATATTTCAAGTTGTTATTCCAGCTGCTTGCTGGGAGATGAGAACCAAAGGAATGGGGGGAATCCGAGAAAAATGAAAAGGATCTTTCTCTCCTGCCCCCCCTCCCCGCCCCACCCTTCTGGCTGATGTCACAGGGCAGAAATGTATCAGGCTAGAAAGGAAACCACAGA
>NW_015162541.1:67125-70757 GCF_001447785.1 Gekko japonicus | reverse complement strand
GACGACCGGGAGCTGACATCCCAGTGGAACTGCTCCCAGAGAGCATTTTGCTGTTTATCCCAATTGATCCGGGGTGGGGAGGGCTGGCCTGCGCAAGGTCACCTCCTCGAACTAAACATTACTGAATTAACCCAGACCAGGCCAGCTCAAAACATGCGGGTGATCAAGGTAAAAAAGACAAAGGTCTCAGTACTAGCATTATTTACACAGAGACTCAGGCCTGCTGGTTCACACACGCAGGGGAATAAGGTGGGGACGGGGAAGCACAGAGGGGTTAGAAAGGAAGGCATCCCTCCGGACACCAGATATAGGATCACAGGGAATAAGATTTTGGGATTGTTATCCATTTGGGCAACAAAATGGTCTCTGGAAAACTCCCCGCCACTAGAAAGCCAGCAAAGCCAGCAAAGAGAAGTGGTCTAGACCCTGTCTCCCTGCTGTGCTAGTTGGCGATGCAGGGAGTTTTCTGTTCAACCTGGAGTCGACCCCCAGCAAGCTGAAGTGGTACAGTCCATTATAAGCCCTCGGGGCTCTGCCACTTCATTCTCCTGCAGGTATGCACCATATGGAATTTACACAGGGGGCACTCTCCCCCAGGAGGTTCTCTCCTGCACCGGTCTAAGTGACACAAGCTGCACCCTGGCCTGTGAGGATCATGTCCCGTGTGGGCCAAGTCTGTCCGCCTCCCCTTCTGCGGCCAAAATCTTCACGGCACCCAGACACCTGAGGCCAGAGGTGGCTACTTCTCTTCTCACTTCCTGATGGCACCTGGTTTTTGGCCACGGTGTGACACAGAGTGTTGGACTGGATGGGCCATTGGCCTAATCCAACATAGCTTCTCTTATGTTCTTATGTCTGGGACAGTGACGCTGTGTCTTCTTGGTGCTTGGGGGACCACAGTGGGAGGGCTTCTGGAGTTCTGGCCCCACTGCTGGACCTCCGTATGGCACCTGTTTTTTGGCCACGGTGTGACACAGAGTGTTGGACTGGATGGGCCACTGGCCTAATCCAACATGGCTTCCCTTACGTTCTTAATCAAGTTGCCTCCAGTTTGGGGGGGGGGGATCGTTAAAGTTCCATCTTTTTGAGGAAGAGCAGAGATTTTAAAAAGATCTACTCCACCTACAACCAAAGGCTGAGGAGTAAATAGGGTTGCGAGTTCTGGGTTAGGAAATACCTGAAGATTCTGGGGGGTTTGAGCCTGAGGAGGGCGGGCTGTGGGGAGGGAAGGAACTTCAATGGGGTACAATGCCATAGAGTCCACCTTCCAAAGCAACCTTTTCTCCCAAGTGGACTGATCTGTGTCACCCGGAGATCAGCTGTAATAGTGGCGGATCCCCAGCCATCGCCTGGAGGTTGGCAACCCTGGGCACAGATACTAAAATGCCAGTGCTTAAAGGGTAACCAACGTACATTAAGTGGCTTCCTAGAGCCCACACAGACAACTCAACAGCCCTGATGAGCTTCCTGTGAGCCCCCCAGCTAGCACGAATGGTAAAGAGGCACAGGCCTGGTTTAGGGCCGCAGCAGACCAAGGGGACAGAATACGGAAAGGGTAGAACAGACTGAACCACTTCAGGGGAGGGATTATGTGGTTCAAAGGCTACCCCCTCCCCCAATAAGTGTTGCCTGAAAGTGAAAACCTTGCACAGCATGCAAACAAAGCTAGGCTTGAACCCTTCTCTCTGCCAGAAATGCCACTTTTTTAACGCAGAGAGGTTTTTTGGGTATTTTTAAAAAATATGTAGGGGCATTAAAAATGCCTCTCCCCCTTCCTGAAGCAAAAAGTGGTATGGTCCATTGGATTCTACCGCCTTGCACTGTTTCAGGTGCAGAACAGGCTGAGGGGGTCCTGTGCCTGAGGTGCAACATGTGGTGGAATGCACCTCTCTCTGCAGCCGGCCTTCTTTCAGCATGATGAAAACCAGAATGTGCATTGGGGGGGGGGGAAGCAGCAGAAGCAGCAGAAAAAGCAACAGAAGCAGCAGCAGAAGCAGCAGCAGAAGCAGAAAAAGAAGCAGAAGAAGCAGCAGCAGAAGCAGAAGCAGAAGCACAAGAAGCAGCAGAAGAAGAAGAGTTGGATTTACACTCCACCCTTCACTTGGAGTCTCAGAGCTTTCTTTCCTCTCCCCACAACAGACACCCTGTGAGGTAGGTGGGGCTGAGAGAGCTCTTTCTAGAACTGCTCACGAGAGAACAGCTCTGAGAGCACTTATGACTGACCCACGGTCACACCAGCTGGCTGCATGTGGAGAAGTGGGGAATCAAATCCCGTTCTCCCAATTTAGAGTCTGCTGCTCTTAACCACTGCACCAAACTCCTTTCTGCTTTCCACATAGTTCTGGGTTTCCTGCTCTCAGCTTTATGGGGAAACTGGATAGTCATGTGTGTAGTGGGGGGAGGGGGGGTTCTGGGAACCAGGATGCCTGAGTTCCAGCCTCAGCTCCAGGTCCGAAGAGGGAGAGATTAGGATTCTGGCACTCCTGGGTTCTCTCCCTGGCCTGGTAAGGTGGGAGGGTGCACTTCGTTTCCTGGGAAAAGTTCCCTTTGGGCCACTGCCCTGAAGACAAGCAGATCCTCCACCAGTGCTGCAGGGCCCACACCAGCAATGAGTGTCGGCTCCCGTGTGTGGGGGCTTCTCCCGCACCACTGCTGACCAATGATGGGGCAGGAGGAAGCATCAGGTGAGCCGACACCCATCCTCCTTGGCAGTGTGAGCTAGCTCACAGTTTTTTAGCCTCTGGCTCACACCTTTTTTGTCTCAGCTCGGGTAGGATGGCTCCAGAGCAAACTAATTTATGTAGTGGCCAAATCACCTGCTCACGACTTTAATGCCGGTAGCTCACAAAGTAGGATTTTTGCTCACAAGACTCCAAGGCTTAGAGGGAACTCTGCTCCTTGGCAACCCCGGCTGCTCTGAGCTGGTTTGCAGCACCAGAGAAGCCCCTCATGCTGCCTTGCTGGGGAGGGGGAGGCTTTACCTTCCCAGTCTGCCCTGGGGGAGGGGGACACCCCAGTTGGCCCGTCTAACTGAGGCAGCCGCAGGAGGAGAGCGGGAGAGGGAGTCGGGCGCTGCAAAAGCACCCTTGTTCTCCCTCTGGCGGGGCGCCTCTGTGCAGCGATTCCGCAAAGCCACAGGAATACGCTGAGAAATACATTCCTTCTCCGGATGGGAAGGGCCGAGGAAATGTGCCCTCTTCCCCCCCACCCTAAGACACCCGCCCTGCCAGCTACAAGGAGAGGGAGGGAGGGAGGGAGAGAAGGGGAAACACAATGGGGGGAAAGGGAGAGGGGGGGAGAAGTCCACGAGAAGAGGGCAAAGGAGAGAGGAGAAGAGTAGACCACAGGGAATAGGGAAGAGAGGGAAGAGCAAGCAATAAGTTAACAGGCCCGTTCACAGATTACTTTCCCTCCCCCCGCCCCTTAAGCAAGCATGCGTTTGAAAAACGTAACGTGTGAATCACAAACTGGTGTCTTCAGGGCAGGCGTGTCTCTCTAGAAAGCGCCAGTCTTGCGCTGAGCTCCACGAAAGCATAATTTCAGCGGCAGCCCCAGGTGGGAGGCTGCTGCACACTGCATGGGGCAGGAGGGAAGGGAGGGCGAGGAAGGGGGGGGGGGGAAAGGCGGCCTGT
>NW_015162541.1:66720-67039 GCF_001447785.1 Gekko japonicus | reverse complement strand
CGGGGAGAAGGCGGTTTAAAAAAAAAAAAAGAGGGGGGGGGGAAGAGGTTTTTTTAAAAAAGGCACCGGGAGCGCCAAAAGGAAGAAGACGGAGGCGGAGGAAGGCAGAATGTTTTAAGAGAGAGAGAGAACAGGGGAAGAGAGCAAGAAAGCCAGGGAAGGGCAGTTACTTCTCCGAGGGCCGAAAAGAAAATAAGGCAGCGCGCCGTGTCCGTTTTAGGGGAGACCGGGAGAGCAGAGAGAAGCCAGGCAGGCGGGATCGTGGAAGAGCCCGACGGCGCCGGGGAGAGGCGAGGGGCGGGCGGGCGGACGGGGGACC
>NW_015162541.1:32231-66686 GCF_001447785.1 Gekko japonicus | reverse complement strand
GGCGGGTGACCATTTAAGGCAAAGGGGACTCCGGGCTCCGGCAGGAAGGATGGAGGGGGAGAGCGAGAGAGAGAGAGAGCGATCCCACACCCCCGCCGCCGCCGCCGCCTGGAGCGCAGCGGGGAGGGAGGGAGGGAGGGAGGGAGGGGTGTGTGTGCCTGTGTGCAGCGCTGGAATCTGCCCCAACACACGTTTTCGCACTGATTGCCCCCTCCCCGGAAGCTTCTAGGAAAGACGTCGGGGGGTGGGGGGGGTATCCTCCAGGGCAATAAAGGAGCAGCCTGCAGAAATCCCCCCCTCTCCATGGGGGGTGGGGATAGAACTTAGAGCTGCAAAGGAGAGGGGGGGCGGACGCAGGACTCCTCAATTCTCTGGGGAGAAGTGGGGTTAGGCCCGGGCTGCGGGGGAAAGAAATGGAGCCTTAGTGGGAGGAAGGGAGGGAGGAATTGTGAGGAACCGGGGATGGGAAGGCTGGGAGGGGGGGATTCCTCCTGGGGCCTCGGGGCTAGGAAGAAGCGGGCTGGGTGACCTCAGAGGGCTCTGCGGGGAGGGGTTTTTTTGTCTTGCTCAGGAGGGCCTGCCTGGTCTCTTGGGGAGGCCCCCCGGGAAGTCTTGGCTTCTCCGGGGAGGATGCCGATGCTGGCTGAGGTTTGCGCAGCCTGACTGGCCTTTATGCAGCCATTCACCTCCAGGCTCCATTCAAGGCGCAGGTGTTGATCTTTAAAGGCCTGTGGGGCCTGGGACCAACATACCTTCAAGACCACCTCCTCCCATACCAAGGTACCCACCCACTACAGTCATCCTCAACAACCCTGTCTCGGTTGCCCTCACCATGAGGCTGGATGGGTGGAAACCTGAGGAAGGGCCTTCTCGGTGGTGGCACCAGGATTTTGGAACTCCCTCCCCAGGGAGACCCGTCTGTCTCCCTCTATTGATGTCTTTTGGGGGGGGGTTTGTCTGGCATAACCCCAATAAGTTATTGGCCCTCCTCCTAGTGTAGTTGACACGCTTTTACTTACGTTATGTTAGATTTGCCCCCTTGCAGAGCCCAGTTAGGAGGAAAGGCAGCATAAAACTGTTTTAAATAAACAAACATGAAGATGGCTGCCTGGAGATTGTGGATTCTGAACGCCCAGGAGCAGTATTCCCTCTAAGCTGAGTTAGTGTGAGCTAGCTCAGTTTTTTAGCCTCCGGCTCACCGATATTTGTCTTAGCTCAGGAAGGAGGGCTCCAGAGCAAACTGATTTATGCAGGAGCCAAATCGCTCGCTCACAACTTTAATGCCAGGAGCTCACCAAGTAGAATTTTTGCTCACAGGAATCCACAGCTTAGAGGGAGCCTTGCCCAGGAGGCCTAGCCATCAACAGCAGCAGAATACAGACTAGCCCCACAGGCCTGCTAGATACTGTTTCGCCCCCAAAGGCATGTGCTTAGGGGCTGTGGGAAAAGCCTGCCCCCTTCTTCTGCAAGCCCTTTGACGCCTTCTCCGCTTCCAGGTCTGGCAACTCCTGGACTTCAGGTGCCAAACCGGGAAGAGTCATGCAGCCGCTGGATCCAGTGGGGGTCACGAGGGCTTTGGCCAGAGACGAAATTTGGCGGAGAGGCGGCTGGGAAGATCTGCAATCCTCCAGCCATGTGAGATGATTTGATTCAGAGGATGTTGACAGGAGGGAAGAAACACAGGATATAAAGATGGGCTGAGCCAAGGGAGCTGGGAAAAGAAGGGATGGAGGACAGAACGGGGGAACGGAACACTCCCGGCTACGCTCCGGTCAGTGCAAATATTTGTCAGGCAAAGGGAGAGTAGGCCAGGTGAGAGGGAGAGAAGGTTCTCCTCCCATTTCTGTCCTGAGGGGCGGCTTACCTGCCAGCAGGCCACTGACTGGGAAGGGACAGGCGTTCAGAATGTGAGGCAGAATGGTTCCTCCTTGAAACGCTTCCCTTATATCGAGTCAGACTAGCAAGGCCACTCTTGTCCGCTCTGGCAGTGGCCCTCTGGGGTCTCGGGCTGAGGTCTTCCAGAGTACCACCTACCTGATCCGTGTCACTGGAAATGCCAGGGATTGAACCTGGGACCTCCTGCATGCTGAACAGATGCTGTGAGCAGTAGAGGTTTCCTCTGCTCGAAAGCCAGTCGAATCCGGCTCTAGGGATGCAGTGCTCATCTCCGTTTCCAAGCCGCTGTCCAAAGATGTTTCCGTGGTCATGTGGCTAGTGTGACTAGGCACTGAGGCACACGGAACGCTGTTACCTTCCCACCGAGGCGGTACCTATTTATCTACCTGCATTTTCTTGCTTTCGAACGGCTAGGTTGGCAGGAGCTGGGGCCAGAGACGGGAGCTCACTCCGTCATGCGGCACCCGGGTCTCGAACTGCCGGACTACAGACCAGTTCAGCATCTTAACCACTTGGGCCATCACAGCCATGGCTGTGAGAGTTACCTTACCTCAGGCAAGCCTTCCTCCAACCCTCAGCATCTTAACCACTTGGGCCACCACAGCCATGGCTGTGAGCGTTACCTTACCTCAAAACTCTTTAGTGAGTCAGGCAAGCCTTCCTCCAACCCTTGGCTTTCCTGCCTATAATGCGGTGGTGGAAAGTGCCGCCAAGCTGCAGCCGACTTATGGCGACCCCCACAAGGTTTCCTAGGCAAGAGACGTTCAGAGGTGGTTTCCCATTGCCTGCCTCTGCGTCACAACCTGGGCTTCCTTGGGGGGGTCTCCCATCCCAGTGCTAAGTTGGGCCAACCCTGCTTAGCTTCGAAGATCTGCCTAGCCTGGCCCATCCAGGGCAGGGCCCACCGATAGTAGAGGCACAATGATACTGACCTGCCTTACATGCGAATTGTAAAGAGAACAGGTAATGTGCACAAAACCCTTTGAAAATGCTAAAGCGCTGCAGGGATTCTAAGTATTACTACGAAATGGATGTTGTGGCTGCTGGAGTCCCGGTGGCCTTTACAGGACTTGCTTTTGGAACCGTGGCCCATTCCAGTACTTTGAGACCAAGACGTGCACGTGACCTGCACTTTCAGATACTATTTTTAAGTGAACACTTGGTCAGTGCTTCCAGAAGGCATGTTACTGGACCTCATGAAAGAAGCCTGGTCGACCACAACCTCCTTCAGACAACCACAGCCGCCGCCACAAGCCCAATGGAGTCATGGGACATTGACCCCAGAGTCTGGCACATGGAGCATCGGGAAACAACCCCCTCTTTGGCAGTAGAACAGTCGTCCTGGGATGCTTATGACAACACAAAGATCCTCCGAAGGGTGGCTTATCTGAGAATTAAGGAGTCAGCACCGTATGTACCGATCTCTGCTCCTGAGGTTGTAAGAGCGGGACATTAAGCAAGGGTTGTTTTCCCTGGTAGGAGATAAGTGATGGGGGGGACGGACGACTTCACCTGCTCAGGCAAAAGAGCCAACCCAGTTGACAGCAAAAGACCCAGCAGGAAGACAGGAGTTAGGCACACACAAGATTTCACGGGGGAGAGGAAGCATATCCTTTCCAGCTAGAATTTTACTCCAGACCCTCTGGCCATTCAGAACTAAGTCAATGTCATGCATCTAATAAATGACTGTCAGGGGCGGTGAATCGGACAACGATCAACTTTAAAAAAGATACCTGAAAGAAAAACAGGAGCAGGCTGGTTCGGGAGAGAACACAGCAGAAAGGGAACCTCCTCCCTCCCTCCCTGCGCTAGCGGCCAGAGAGCCCCTTGCCACCCTCGGGAGCTCAGGAAGTGGTTCCTCCCTCCTCCTCCCCCTCCCCCCTTCTCCAGACCATCTGGATGCAGTTAGGAGAGCAGGCGTTTCCTGTAAGGCGGGGAGGGGAGGGGACGGTGAGTGGTAGGCCGCTTCTCTGTTCCAGGCAGAGATCCTCCGCTGGCATGCTGGGGCATCCAGTTCCAGATCCCGCCCGCTAAGTGTTTCACCAGAGACTCAAGCCCCGGCTGTGCGTCCCCCTTCTGCATTCATGTCTCCACACCACAGTTCCATCCCATGCACAGACAATGTCGCAGAGAAGCAGATTGTCATCTGACCAAAGTGCTGCCTCCAAAATTGGTCCCAGCTGTCTGTCTGTCTTTCCGATGACAAAAACCACATTTACCTTTTCCCATTGGTAGGGAGAGGACGCCGGTCCCTCGTTTCCCAGCTCATAAAATAAGGCAAGACCACACGGACATTTAGAGCATCTCTGAATCTATATTTGTCTATGTACAATCGCTCAGAGGCAACCCGAGTTCTACCGGCACAAATGAGCCACGCCCCCTCCGATCGGCCTCCCAACTCACAAAGTCCCCCCTCCACCCCCTTCTCTCCTCATGAGCCCCAGAGCAAGCGAGTCCGAGGGGTCCGTTCTGCAGGATTCTCTTCCCAACTCAGGCTCCTTTCGTCACGTATTGATCCCCTTCTTACATCTCCATCGGAAGCCACACCCTCTCACACAGTGGAGGGGGAATTTCTACAGAGTCACCTCCTAGGACTGGGGTCCCCCATCTGAATTCCTGGTGTGCAACGGGGAGCCCCTCCCTTGAGTTCCCCCTACAAGAAAGGGACCCGCCGCCCACTTTCCACTGCTGCCATACTCGGAACCAGACAGAGACTAACCGCGTGCTCCTCCATTACTGGATGGGAATGTCTCTGCAAATGAAGGGGTGGGGAGAGGCTGCTGCGGAATCGGGCTACATTACCACCACCTTTCCACAACTCGCTTCCCTGTTATCCCCCCCCACAACACACAGAGCGGCCTCCTCTGCCTTCCACCTCACATACACAACCCACTTTGGTGAGGGGGTGCTCAGTGCTACTTTCCACTCCCAGGGGATGCCCAGGTCGAACTTCACGGATCACCCAGTTTATTCTTAGTGCTCCTGCTGCAACTGCATTGGCGTGCTCCACTACAACACTGATACTGCGGTGGTGTGTGAGAGACTGGAGAGGGAGGAGACGAGGGCTCAGGCCTTCAGCCCAGCTGTCCCTCAGAACCGGAGCCCCACGGGGACTCCAGGACTGCCCTTAAGAGCTCCTCGGCCAACCCGCTAGGATTTCCGGTGGATCGGAGCAGTTCAGCCAACACAGCGGCTTGCCGGGTGGGTTCTGCCGACTCCTGGAGCGCGTAGGAGGCACACCGCTGGAGCAGGCGGGGCCGGTTCTGCCGTTCGGCCAAGCGGTACACCTCACCGATGGTCCCTGGGCGTAAGAAGCCCCGGCAGATGGCATCATCGACCAGAGACTGGAGCTCAGGGAGGATATACTGTTCCGCAGCCATCAAAATCTCTTCCGCCAAAGTGAGGGAGAACGGCACGCCCAACACTGGGCAAGGTTCCCCCCGGCAGCCGTGAAGAAAGTGCGTAAGGGCCAGGAAGGGCTCGGGCGACAGGCCGTGGAGCGTCACCGTGGCACAGCACGACTCGGCAAACCCTCCGCTCAACATGGCGTGGAAGACCTCGGAGGCTTCGCTCACCACCTGACGCGAGGCGGGCACCGTGGTGCCGCCGTCAAGCTGGAAGTGCAGGTCGGCCCTGCCGTCGTCCACCAGCTGGTGGTAAGGACAAGGCTGTGGGGGGTCCAAGCGGGGCCGCTTTAAGGCAGGAGAAGAGACCCCTGCCGCCGTAGGTGGGGCTGGAGAGCCCAGGAGGAGGGAGAGTGAGTCGGAGGCGTAGAAGATGAAGTGGGGGTCGGGGCCTCGCACCAGGGCGGCTAGCAGGAGGCGCAGGCCGGAGTGGTCCAAGAGGAGCTTCCGGCAAAGGGAATCCTTCCTGCAGCAGAAGCAAAGAAAGAACATCACACTCGTGGCCTTCGGGTTGCTTCGACCTTTTCCTTCTCATCCTGGAGAGATTTTGGCCCAGAAATTTGAGGAGGCACATTGTGCTGACCACATGTACACATTCTCCCCAAATCCCTCCCCCCATAATGCCCTTGGATCCCACCAAAATCTTCTGCCAACGGAATGGAGCACAAATTCCTTGCCGCCCCGCCCCCCCTGCAGTCCAAGAGTGGCCCTCCAAACGCTGGTCCTGGGAGACAGCAGATCCCCCAAAACAGCACAGGGAGGCTGGAAGGCTGCAGCATGAGAGAGGAAACTGGCGGTCCCCCCTTCAGTCTGCAGAAATCCTCCACGGGACCCAACTCTGTACAATTCCCACTTTCCTGACACTGCTGTCACTTCCTTCTGACACACTATTTCCTTGCCTGTCTTTGCAACTCCTCTCTAGACTAGCAGGTCCCTTTCAGCCCCTCAGTACATGCAGAAGAAAAGCTGACTGGTGGGTTTTGCTTCCTCCCCTGACATCCAATGTGCGGGATGAGCAAAACTATCCACTCACTCTTCCCCGGCCCAGAGTACACCTCTTGTTTGAGCACGCTGGCCTCCTTGCCCACTGGCTGCCGTCCTGTGTGAGGAAGCAGCCACTGCCGGCAAAGGGCCAGGCTGACAGACCCAGCTTGGGCTCCCCCTGCTGGTCCTGGGAGGAAGAGATCCATCAGTCGGACCCACCTGCAGATCAGGGGGAGGGCAAGAGCACAGGCCACCTGGTCCGACTCGGAGCCCGACAGCAGCAGGTGGTTGAGGACCCCTACACCAAAGGGGGACTCTGCTTGTACACGCAGGTTCATCAGCAGCGTCTCACCTGGCAAAGGCAGGGAGGAAGAACAGTAAGTCAAATGCCGCAATGGCCAGTCAGCCCCCCCCCCCCCGCTTTTCCCAGTTCCCCTTCAGATGCCCTCAGAGGCCCTGAGATGCACCTCATTGCACTCAGCTTTAGATCTTCCAGAAGAAGTCTGCTCTGTAAACCACATGAGAAATGAAAGGCTCCCTTGGATCTGGAAGCGCCCTTGCCCAGCTGGTATCAGCAACCCAGGGGCTAAGAACGCAAAAGGAGCCCTGCTCGATCAGACCAAAAAGCCATTCGATTCCTCTTTACGGTGGCTTCCAAGTCCACAATAAAGGCTTGAAGGGAACTGTCCCTCACCAGTTTCCCACAAGAACGGAAATCCAGAGGCCTGCAGGGGTTCTCCATTTAGCCACAACAGTCTAGCAACAGCTATTTGTTATCTTCCATGTATTTGTTCTAATCGGCTTCTAAAGCCAGCACCCGTAAGTACATCTTGTGGCATCAAAATTCCATAAGTTACTCATGTATTATGTAAGTATATTCTTTTAAAAAGTACTGCCAATCAGTTCATTGACCGAGTCTCAGTTCGCATATTACAGGAGACAGGAAAGAAGCTCTTTATCCATTTTCTCCTGTGTCCTATTAGTGGTTCGAAGGCTGGATCAGGATCGGGGAGACGCCTGGTCAAATCCCACTCTGTCAGTGAACCTGACTGGGTGACCTCGGGCCAGCCTTTCTCTCTCACAGCGGGTGGGTGGGTGTCTTTTTACACTGAAGCCTCCGTGCAAAGCCCTCTGGGACAGAGGAAGAGAATATATCGGAACCTCAGACAAACATCAGACTCCTGATAACTAGACTCCAGGAACCACTGAACGGAGCCACCCATCCACAAAGGGAACCCCAGTGCAGCACCCCCCCCCCCCCCAAAACTCCAGAAATACCCACACAAGCTTCCCAGAGCAAGATTAGCTACACTGCTGAAAGCGTCTTGCAGCACCTTAAAGACAAACAGGTTTTCTGATGCCCTGGCTCACTTCATCAGATGTACAAACTGCTTGCTTCAGCATCCTGCAGGATGCGCACAGTTGCCCACCTTTTGAGATTTGCCCAGAAAGTTCGTACATGCATACACACGGTGCTGCCTTATACTGAGTAAGACCCCTGGGTCCATCAGGATCAGTACTGTCTACCCGGACTGGCTGCAGCTCTCCAGGGTCTCGGGCAGAGGGTCCCTCGCACTCCCAGATGCCCAACCCATTTAACTGGAGACACCAGGGACTGAACCCGGGACTTTCTCCGTGCCATGCAGATACTCCAATGGGAGCAAGTGCAAAGCCTTGGTCTTCTGATCCCACTCCGTACCATTCTTTCCCCCCCTTATGGCCCAGGTATCGCTCCACTACCTGTGGGGCCACACAGACGCATCAGGCAACGCGTGCTCCAGTCCCCAAAAGCCTGGCGCCAGGAGAATCCAAGTTGAATCCTAGAGCATTCCGGTCTGGGGAGGGGAACAGGTGTGGGGCATGTTGCTTTATTTTTGGTTTTTTAAACGATTTTTTTTAAACTATTAGCGTAAGCCACCTCGAACAAGAAGGAAAGACAAGATATGTTTTTTTTAAAAATAAAAGAGGACGAGACAGAGAGAGAAAACACGCACCGAGCTCCTTGCATCTCCCAGGGTCGTGGCGTCCCGCCTCCAGGTTCCCCGGCCCCTCCTCTTCCTGTTCCATAGCAGCAGCACTAGCAGCTTGCTCTGGCGACAGGCCCAGCACCAGCCAGGCCCGGATGAGCGAGGCCCCGAAGGAACGGACAAAGGCCTCCAGGCAGGCAGGGTTGCAGGTGAGGCGATGCAGCAGCCGCAGGCAGCGGGACGAAGGGGCGGGGCTCCCCGTGACGTAGCGGAGCAGCCCACGCAACACCGTCGGCGTCACCAAACTACGGCTGGGATCCTCGGCTTGCGAAAACCGTGAGAGCAGCAGCAGAGCCGGGGCTTCTGGGGCGTGCAGTTCCCTGTCGCCCCCATGTGGAGAGAAAGAGAGCGGCAGGGCCAAGGAGAGCAGTGGGGATGGGGTTTCCCCGATGGGGCGCGATGCCTGAGGAGGTGTGGCCTGCTCAGACGCGACACGAAACTTGGTGCGTCGCTTCCAGCAGAAGGTAGGTGGCCTGGACTCCTCAGGGGAACCCGGAAAGTTCTGAAGGGGCAGCTTTTTGGGTGCCGGACATGCCTCTTCGGCATTCGGGGATCTGGCAACAAAGCCGGGTGACGGCTGGTTTGGGTCACCCTTGCTTGGAAGCGATACAGTTGTGTGTGGACTCCCAGCCCCTGGCTCATTCTCATCTGTGGCCGGGACAATCTGGGCTGACCCTGCTG
Source organism: Gekko japonicus (assembly GCF_001447785.1). Lineage (NCBI taxonomy): Eukaryota > Metazoa > Chordata > Lepidosauria > Squamata > Gekkonidae > Gekko > Gekko japonicus. Next base: position 57,694 of record NW_015162541.1, on the reverse strand, counting down.
CTTCCTCGGCCGCTTCCGCTGAGCTTGTCTCCGGCAACGCTGTGACCAGAGGCTCCTCCCGCTGACCGGCCCCAGCCGCTTCGTGCTCCTTGGCCCCTGACAGACCCACAGTCGCTAGGAAAGGTGACCGTGCGGAATGGAGGCTCCCAGTTTCTTTGGAGACAGGCAAGGCAGCTACAGGGAGCGTCTCTTCCGGAGGCACTCCATCTCCCTCCGCTGGGTTTATTTCCGCAGAAGAGCCTGGCTGTTCCACGAGCGCCAAATCCAGCAACGGGCAGTTCAAGAAGTCAGGGGACTCTGCCCTGGACTGGGTCTTGACCCCTGGGGTGGCGTGGCAGGACCCCGGGGACTCGTCTTGCAGCTCCTGATTGGGGCTGATGCATCCTTGGGCGTCTAGCTCAGAGAGGGTGGTGTCTGGGGACCACTGTGGGGACAGGTCTCCGGGACTGGCAATGTAGCCTTCGGAAAGCAGCCAGGACCTGTGGGAGATTGGGAGAGGAGGTGGGGAGAGAGAAGACAAGAGCATAAGAAAAACCCTAAAAGAGGGATGCTAGTCAGGGAGAGGGAGGGACTCAGACCAAACGCTTGCTCACACTGCCCTCTGCTGGTAAGAATCCAGAAGCGCGTCAGGAAGGCCTGCGCCTGGCAATTACAGGCATCGGCCACTGCATGCACAAAGCCCCTTTTGGCACAAAGCCCGAAAGCCAACGCTTGCAACGCATTCTGCCTCATGACTGCCTGTGGGCCCTGGTAGGCTCAAAGGGCACAGGGAAAGAACTGTACTGCAAACGGCACCCACCTGCTACAGGAGTTCAGGCCTAGTGAAGTGAACCACATTCTGCAGAATCCTGAGCAACACGGCTGCCATCCAGGGGCTGAACACCCCCTCCCCACTACTGGTTTGTAACCCTTCAGTCTCCAGGGGAAGCTCATAACAAAGCAGGTCTGCAGTGCCTCCCGTGGCCGAAGGGGAGGGCGGTGTTCTTCCCTGGCTCCTACCCCAACCCCCATATCCTTCGCTGCTTTCTCCTTTCCCCTGCCCAGCCCAAATTCCCACTGGTCTGAACACTAAAACAAGTGATGTTCAGTATTTTGTGTGCTGAACTTGCCCGAGATCCTTCCAAATCCAGGAACGGATTTTGTTGCTCAGTGCGAAACCCGGCTCTTCCTTGGGTACACAAAGTGTACAGGGCTGAACCCCTGTGCCACTCCCCTTCTGCGAGCCTGTCGGCAGACCCTGAGCAAAGCTGGCCCCCAGCGGGAGGGAGGGCTTACCTGAGACTCTGGAAGCTGGAGGACTCTGCCCCGGGTGTGGCCTGCTCCCCGCGGCGACCCTCTGCGGGGAGGTCAAACGAGGTGGCGTCTCTCCCGTCCTCCTGCTCCTCGGCCTCCTCTTGCTCCTGGCCGCCCCACTGGCCCCGGGCCGCAAGCCTCCCCACCAGCAAAGGCACCAGTCCTCTGGCCTGCAGCATCTCCAGGGCCTCTTCGTCGTACAAGAAAGCCACGAAAGCCACCACCACGCGGGCGTGGAAGGAACTGTGGCCTCGGTCCCGCAGCAGGGAGAGCAGCAGCTCCAGGCCCCCGGCTTTGCGGATCCGGCTCCTGTTGACTGCCTCCCGGCACAGCAGGCAGAGGGCCCTCACCAGAGCATGCAGGGCGGCCCCCGGAGCGCCGGAGCCCCGCCACCTTTGGATCTCGGTCACCAGCACTTCCACCCCTCCGGCGTTGCCCACGGCTGGCCGCAGCATCCCCTGCAGGCAGAGGTTGGCCAGGGCCACCAGGGCCGACTCCCGCACCGCCCGCTTATCGTGGCTCGTCAGCGTCACCAGGGGGGCCACCCCGCCCCCCATGCTCAGCTGCTCGGCACAGTCACGGCTGCAGCCCTTGGTCAGCTCCAGGAGGGCCCGCACGGCCGCGGCAACCAGGGCGGCGTCATCCAGGGAGGAAGTCAGGCGCTCGGCAATGGGGCGCACCGCCCCCTGCTGGGCCAACGCCAGGCGATGGGCGGGGCTGTCGGCCAGGTACCGCACCGCTCGGATCACGCTCTGCAAACACTCGCTGTCCTGGGAGGTGGCGAGGATCTGGATCAGCGGGGGCACCGCTCCTGCAGGGAGGTGGTGGGCGGGGAATTGAAGAGAGGCCAGAGGAAAACAAAGTCAGGCACCCTCGTATTACCCAGACGACCCAGAAGCTTCTCAGCCGGACCGCCATATCTCCCTCCTCCTCCTCCCAAAACTAGGCCTTCTTATGCTGCCTCCTCCTGGTGCCTGCTGGGATAAAGGCACAGGATGACACTTTAAAGGTACCCGCGTGGGCCCACCTAACAATAACCAAATAACTTTGCAGCCACACGGTCCTCTCAGCTACTCGTGGCTGCTGAATAAAGCTCCTTGGCCTGGATGGCTTGGGCTGGTCCAGTCCCATCAGATCTTGGAAGCTCAGCAGGGTCAGCCCTGGATGGGGGACCCCCAAGGAAGCCCAGGGCTGCTCTGCAGGGGCAGGCCATGGCAAACCACCCCTGAACGTCTCCTGCCTTGGAAACCCTGCAGGGTCGCCATAAACCGGCTGTGACTTGATGGCACTTGCTCCCACTGTCACCTCCACTAGGCCACATGTCATTCTGGACAAGAAAGAAGGAGCCCTAACGGCCTTAAGCTGCTTATTTCACAACTTTCTGTGTTATGTGTTTGTGTCAGCCTTGAAAGGTGTCCTGCCTGGACAGTCATTAAGCTAATTCAGAACTTCTATATGTATTTTATTAGCCGACAAATGACAGTCATGCTTCAGTTCCTGGGGGTACTGATGGTTTCACGTTGTTCTTTCACTGCAGGGAACTGAGCGTGCAAATCATCATCTGTGTCGGTGATTAAAGTAGATTCTTCCCTTTCCTCCCAGTGACGGCTAGATATGCCAACAGGCCATCTTGTTCTTAAAAGGTTTTCAAATACTTATGTTTGGATGTTTCTATTATTGAATGTTTAGGGTTCTAACTGGTTTTATAATGTATGGAATTATTCTGTTGTAAACCGCCCTGAGTCCCACGTTAGGGGGGGGGGGTGTCAAGAAATCTCATGAAATAAATAAATAAATCTTCTGACCAAATGTCACAGTAAAAGCTACATAACGCAAAGACCTGGATAGCCCAGGTCAGCCTGATATCACTAGATCTCGGACGCTAAGCAGGGTTGGGCAAACGACCTCTGTACATCTCTGGCCTGAAAACCCCAGGGGTCCACCATAATGTGTTGCCAAAGGCTTTCACGGCCAGAGTTCATTAGTTGTTGCTGTAGATTTTCCAGGCTGTATGGCTGTGGTCTTGGCACTGTAGGACCTGACGTTTTGCCAGCAGCTGTGACTGGCATCCTCAGAGGTATAACACAGAAAGTTGGAGTACTCTCTGTGTCAATGTGAGACACCGACACATTGACACAGAGAGTACTCTGTTCATTCTTGCACTGTAGCACCCCCCCCATATTCGAATTGTGCAACACACCAAACAGCCTTTAGATCAAGAAATAATCATCACTGTGCTTTAAAAATTGCACAGTGCATTTCAAATGTTCAATGCGTTTTGCAGCCTCCAGCAATCCTTATGCTGGCCATGAAAGATTGCCTATTTATTTGTTTGTTTAGAAAATCTCTATGCTGCCTCGTCAGAGCCCCACTCAATGTGGCTTACCATTAAATTCATGTTATCGATCTAACAACCTCCCCCCACCCCAACCAAGCCATTAAAACAGAGTGGCATCATTACCCCATATTGCAGAGATGGGCTGGGAGGCTTATGTAAGGCCACCGAAGCAATCCACCGCTGGGGCATGTTTCAAACCAGGAATTCCTCGGCTTCGGCACTGGGCCACCGGGCTTTGCCAGAAGGCTACCAGTCCCCCAAGTGCTGGCCGGGATACCGCAAACCCACCTCAGTCCCGTTTGCGGAAAAGAGGAGCGCTTCGTTACGGAAGAGGGCAATGATCCCCTTGCTGCGAGGTATTTCACAGCCCGCGTTCTCGGCCACTTCTGGTTCTCGAGGCAGCTTCCTTCCCGTCGAACACGAGGGTGCTGGAGAGGCCGGCCGTTGCTCCTGCCTTCACAGAGCAAGGTCACACCACCGGAGCACTTCGTACAGAGAGGGCCCCAAGCCCTGCAACCCCTACCCCAGGATCCCCAGAGTACCACCCCGTGTTCAACCTGCTTCATGTATGGCCTGGCAGTTCTCCGTGTCTACGGCCAAGTTGCCGAGAGCCCGAGCCGTCCGATTCAGGATGCTTTCCACGGCGAGCGATTTCAGGACGGTAACTGCAAGGATGAAGGGTGTGGGGGGGGGGAAGGAGGGGGAGAGATAATCCTGTTAGAAAAGCACAGGTGGCTGTCTTTTTCTCCCCCCCCCCCCCCCCCCGCCCCCTAAATAAGCCTTTTAAAAAATCCACGGGCGTTGCTTTTTGCCCCCCCCCCCCCCCGCCCCTAGCTCTGGTTGGGAGCAGCTGCCTAAGGAGGGCAGCTTTCCCCATTCAGCCTGGCCAGTCTCTTATCGACTGTAAACCCTCTGTTTCCAAGCATCAAGGTCTGGCATACAATGTTCCAAAAAGATGGGGCGCTTCCACACATGCTGAATCATGCGAGTGGGTTTTGCCATTTCACACAGTGAAACCCAGTTGCGAAGTGCACTGAAAGTGGATTGAAAGCGCGTTATTATTTAGTGTGTGTGTGTGAAAGCGCCCATCGTTTCAGAGGGGAGCCATGTTGGTCTGCAGGAGAACAGCTGGATCCCAGTCCCGTGGCACTGTGGAGACCAGCAAGGTTCCAAGAGCCAAGGCTCTCTTTGTCAGAAGAAGGGAGTTTTGACACTCAGAAGCTGACACATAGAGGAATTTCAGACAGACGATATAATCCGGAAGAGGAACGGTTCCCAAACGGTTTCTGGTCTGTCGTTTCAGACAGAACCGTTTTAGAACCGGTTCCCTACCGGAATATATTTGTAATTTCAGACACAAACACATCTGTCCCATTTAGGAAACGGGGCTGAAGCGTTTTACCTGTCAACCGCTTCCAAGTAGTCTTCAGTTTCCTCTCCCGGTTCCGATACGCTTTTTCCCGCCGTTTTTCACCCGTGCGGGCGATCTCCGGCTTTTAAAAAAATGTTTGCTTTATAGCATTATAGCGCTATAACGGAACAGCAGTATATCAAACCCATTGGAATGCCTGGAGTGTTTTGTTATAGTGCTATAGTGCTATAGCGCTATAAAGTGAACATTAAAAAAAAAAAGATGGAGATCGCCCGCGCGGGCGAAAAATGGCGGGGGGAAAGTGGTGCAGTCTGAAATGGCAAACCACTTCAGATCCAGCTCTTTACCAGAAGGGGAAAGCCATGTGTGAAATGGCAGCCCTATACCGGTTTACTCCATGATGGATCAAAAACAGCTTCAAAACGGGTTAAAAAGGGTAATGTGAAATTCCTCCCTGAAAATCGTGTTGGTCTCTTAAGGTGCTACTGGACTTGAATCTTATGCTCTACTGTATCTAATACATGATGCACTGAGAAAAAGCAGTCGATTTCCCACATGGCACCGACACAGATTATTTCGCAATTACATATGAGATTTTGCTGTTGAGGAGGGAAGAGACTGGATTTATACCCCTGCCCTTCACTTGGAGTCAGAGCAGTTTACAATCTCCTTTCCCTCCCCAGACAACCTGTGAGGTAGGTGGGGCTAAGAGAGCTCTCTTGAGGACTGCTCTTGAGAGAACAGCTCTGAAGGAACTCATGACTGACCTAAAGTCACACCAGCAGCTGCATGTGAAGGAGTGGGGAATCAAACCCGGTTCTCCCAGATTAGAGTCCACCCTCTTAACACAACACCAGCCTGGGAAACAACAGGCCGTGGCTCAGGAGTATGGGACACGCTTCACATGTGGAGGGTCCCAGGTTCAGCCCTGGGTATGTGCAGTTAAAAGGATCTGAAAGAGCAGATGCAGTGCTGACTCTTGGAAGAAAACAATCTTAAACAACGTGGAGCCTCGGTCTAAAGGCAGCTCCGTGCATGGGCCCACGATGGACCACTCCAAAGCCTCCAGGTGGACCACCACTGTGTCCTTCAGAGGAAAGGCCAGTTTCCACAGAATCACTCACATAGCTGCATGCACTCTCTGATGACAGCCCCACATTCTAGCTTCAAGCAGGGGCCAAGAGAAAAAAAGGTAGTTCAAAAGGAAATGGTTACGAGGCGACAGGGCTTTCAATGTGTTTGGGATGGTTTCCAAACACCCACCTAGCTAGCCAGCAGCAGTCCAACTATGGAATTTGAGAGGATGAGGCGGCGTTCCATCTACAAAGCAAAGTGCAAGCCCGGACATGTTCTCGAGCTGCTTCCCGTACAAGAGAAGGCCAACGTTTCAAAGCACACTCCCCTAAAATGGACACAAGTCCAAGGGGCACTGGCCCACAAGACCTAAACCGACCCTTGTTTGAAAATCCTCGGGACCGCCTGGTGAGACGCTGACGCATTTCTGCAACCGCCCGTGAACTCCGCAGGGCAACGTCTGACAGTCACACCTGACGCAACCTTCAAGGGCCTTCCGGCACAAGGCGAGCTTAAAGGTTGCATCATCTCACCTGAGCAGGCAGAGACGCCTCCTGCCCTCCTCCGCAAGGCGCCCAAGAAGGAAAAGCCCACCGCTTTTCAGCTCAGAAAGAGAGGGCTCCAGGCAGGGCCGGATTTAGACTTGCTGAGGCCCTAAGCTATACAAAACCCAGAGGCCCCCTACTGTTTTAAATTACATCAGCTGGTCTCAGAAAAATTTAAAATATATACGCCTTTTTTAATATTTGAAAATAGATTGTCTTTTGATTTTTATTAAAAAAATAAAAATAAAGGATGCGTTTACAAAATCAGAGAAATAATCACATCATCAAAGGGTTTTTAAAATGACAAATAAGGCTCCCGTAGATTGCGAGGCCCTAAACTGTAGCTTATTTAGTTTATGCGTAAATCCGGCACTGGCTCCAGGCTGGGCGCGACACCAGCAAACCCACCACCACCCCCGCCGCGGCCCGCAGGACTAGAGGGCGCCTGGTCCTCCGAGACCCCAGACTGCGTGCCCACACAGGAGAGGGAAAGCGGCTACATCCAGGGGAGGGGGAAAGGCTCCCTCCCCGGTACATTTGGAGGCCCCAAGTCCGGACCCCCGCCTAGAAGCGCCCCGCGGGCTCCTCACACACACACACACCCCCAGCGACCCCTCCCCAAGACTCACCGAGGGGCGGGATCCCCCCGAGCTCGCGCACCTGGGAGCGGCTGCCCCCCTCGGTGCAGCAGTTGCCCAGGATGCTGAGGGCCAGGTCGAGGGTGCGTCGCGGGCGGGGGGCGCTGGCCAGGACCCCCAGGAGGGGCGCCAGCCCCCCGCGGCTCCTGAAGCGAGCGATGCCCCCGGCCTCCTTGATGTGCTGGGTCCTGAGGGCCAGCAGGGCCTTGCCCAGGCCTGGCTCCGTCCCCTTCTGCAGCTGGGCCAGGCAGTAGCCGAGAGAGCCGGCGGCGGGGCAGCCGCCCCCACCCTTCGGAGCCGAAGCTGCCATCTTGGGAGAAGCCCCTCACGGGCACGGGGGACGACGGAGGGCGGCTAGGGCATCAAAGTGGCCACGCCCCTAGGGCACTCTGGGAATTGTAGTTCCCGCCGTCATGGTGATAGGGAAATGACTACGAGTCCCGATACACACCGCGAGAGTCAAGGCTGCGAGGGAGGAAGCATTGGTGCATGACGGTAGTTGTAGTCCCATTGTTATCGTTTCTTTTGGCTATATAGGGCGGCGACTACAACTCCCAGGGATTCAAGCGGCACCAACGAGCGGGGAGGGATCGTGGAGAATAGCCCTATGGGGACTGTAGTTTTTTTGTAATATAACAGACACCTACGAAGGCTTCTCACCATATCAAATGTTCCGGCAGGATATGAAAAGGCACGATGGATGGGGGTTGTGGTTTCAACGCGGAAATGTGCTGGTGTAAATTGTCGCGTGGTTGTTTTTGCAATCATTTCCCTGTTTTGCTTCGATGGATAGCGAAATCTACGTACCGCCTTTCATGTGATATTTGAAAGTCACAAACAATAGGAAACAAAAAAGTATTTCAGTTCTTGCTTGTCAGTTCTGTAAATTTGCGTCTTACTTTCCAAGTTTTCAATTATGTACATCATTATTATGGTATAATATGTTTTTAAATGCTACCAAATTGTATTTGATGTTTTATTATTGCAAGATTTCTTGCCATGTAAGCCGCCCTGAGCCCTACGGGGGAGGGCGGGATATAAATTTAATAAATAAATAAATAATATTATTGCATCACGAATAGGCATCATACTTTAATGAATGACATAAGCAAAAGGGGAAAGAAAGAAAGAACGTTATAAAAAGAATAGACACCACCCTCCAGAACTTTATAATCTGAATTTATACATTGGGGGGAAACAGAGGAGTTTTAGGATTTTGCTTCATCAGTACACCCACACAATTAGTTGCTTATTCTTTCAACAATTCTTAGCCAAGTAGTTTCTGTAGTATACTGGCCAAGCACCCTCACTGCCCCACAAGAAATTGTGACATATGGCTGTATGTTCAGATGGTCAGCCATGTTGGTCTGAAGCAGTAGAACAAATGTAGAGTCCAGTGGCACCTTTAAGACCAACAAAGTTTTATTCAAAGTATGCGCTTTTGTGCAAAAGCTCATACTTTGAAGAAAACTTTGCTGGTCTTAAAGGTGCCACTGGACTCTAAACATGTTGCTATAGGTTCACTTCCACCTGCTATTTCCTGAATTCCATCTACACTGCCATAGCCCCTCTTTCACTTAAATATTTTTATCAGCAGTTCAAAGTATACATCAGCCACTTCAACAGGTAACAGGCTGGGCACTGCTTGATGTCTTGGTATTAATGTGCATGTGTTCTCTTTAAAGACAAGGTGCCCACTCAGAAATTGACCTTCCAAAGACTTGGGGGAGTGAGCTGAACTCCAAAGAATGACAACTTGAGTAACTCAGTAAAAAATTACAAAGACACTCCCCAGGGAAAAAAACAGTGACAGTGATTTATCAAGCAGAGATACCAGAAAATGCCAAAAAAAATTGCATTAGACTTCAACGTACTGCTGGATTCCTGTTTCATTTTGCCGTTACAGGCTAATATGTCAAATCCACTCTGAAACTGGGGACTGCCCCGATTAACCGGGAGAGTTGGAATTGGAAATGAATGCAGTCAGGAGGGCACATCTTAATCAGAGGTGGAAGCTTCCAGAGATTACTGTACTGGAGCACGCAGGCCTGCTCACAGTGTGACATAAGGGGCTGTTGAATCAAAGTTAAGGATGCTGGAAGTGAAGGACATTTGTCTCCTTTGGGGCCGTTCCTTAGAGGCCATCCCTTTTTCAGGGACCAACCTGGGTTAACTAGGCCAGTGGTTCTCAAGCTTTTTGATACGGTGACCTACAAGTCCAAATTTACATCATATAGGGACCCATCCAGGCTGGCCCAAGGTTTTTTGGTGCCCTAGGCAGACTATGACCTTGACACCCATCTGTTCCAGCATTCCATTTTCTATTGTGCCCAACCAGATATTTTTGAGAAACCAACAAACATCACACAAAGGGTGCAGCTGCCCCCATGAACCCCTAGCAAGTGGGAGTTCATCTCCTCTTCTGCCAGCTGGTCCAGAACTGGAGTGTGAGGAGGTGCACTTAGAATCATAGAGTTGGAAGGGACCTCCAGGGACATCTAGCCCAACCCCCGCACACTGCAGGAAATTCACAACTACCTCCCCCCCACACACCCAGTGACCCCTGTTCCATGCCCAGAAAATGGCAAAAGAAACCTCCAGGATCTCCAGCCAAACTGGCCTGGAGAAAATTGCTTCCTGACCCCAAGGTGGCAATCAGCATTTCCCTGGGCGTGTAAGAAAGGGACATGAGAACTAAGCGGTGATGCAACCCTTCCTGCCCTCCTTTTCATGATCTGCCTCAGTTCACAGAATCAGCATTGCTGTCAGATGGCCATCTAGCCTCTGTTTAAAAACCTCCAAAGTTGGAGAGCCCACCACCTCCCGAGGTGGTTCATTTGTGGGGAGCTGAGTTGAGGAGATACATGAAGATGGCGGACGGGTCATTTCCTGCAGGAGCGCACAGGAGCGGAGCTCTGGCAGTAAAGAGCCCGGGGGGCGGGCACATGCAATGAGCCCCACCCCCTGCTCCCAGCAGCCCTCAGTCAGAGCAAGAAGCAGCCAGGTAAGCTGCAGAGCCCCCCCAGCCCCCCAGTCCAAAACAGTCCAGTGGCACCTTTAAGACCAAGTTTTATTCAGGTACAAACTCTCCCCTCCTCTGTGAGGAAAGATCTGCACGTCCCCGTCCCCCCCAATAGCTAGCAATCCAAAACATCCAAGGGTGTTGCCTTCTGACACACTTCCGGTGATGTCAGGGTGTGTGGCATATGCAAATAAGTTACGCTAATGAGATATGCTAATGAGCTCCTGCACCTCTTTTTCTACGAAATGACCCCTGATGGCGGATGGCAGTGAAGAGGGTGACGGCAAGGGGCTTGGGGCAGTACCCCTCCCACAGCAGGTAGAGGAAAGTCAGGAACTGCAGGAGGCTGAGCAAGGGGGTTTGGCTGCTGAAGCAGCAGCACCAAGAGAAAGCCCAGGCACCCACACACCTCTTCCTATCCTCCGCTGGTATTTCCTGGGCATGCTGAACAGCTCCCACCTCCTCTCTGTTGGAAGCGAAGGCGTTGTCCCCTGCCTCAGACCTCCAGAAGCAAGTGGGAAGAGAGAGGAGACAGCTAGATAGGCACACTGACCTTGCCTTCCTGTGTTCTCTTCTGCCACTATCCCCTTTGAAATGTAGATTGTGTTCTCAGGGACAATTTCCTTCCTTCCGTTCACTCAGAGGACGCTCCCCCATCTCTCCGTACACACCAAGAGGGATGACATGCTGCCCTCTCTTGGCACCGTGAGGCAGATGAGCCTCTTACCATCTGCTTCCATCCTTAGCTAGTTAGTTAGTACTCTGTCCTGTCCCTACTCTTTCAAATCCAAAAAGTGTACTTCTCAAATAAAGAGAGAAGTATTTCTCTGTTAAGCTTTGTAAACTGAGTAACCAGGTGAAGAGATGCTCCTGCGTTTGTAGGTTTATTTCAAGCCCTCTGCTAACTAGTGGGACCTGGACTTAACCACACCAGTTAACCCCAACACCCCCCAGCCTTCCTCCCTTCTTTCAGCTACTACCATGAAGTTACTAGTTGCCAGGCGACTTTGCCTCCCTCATTACTGTCACAAAGAGGCGGGGGGAGATGAGCATGTGAGAAGCTGGCGAAGAGGAAAGAAAGGGCAGAAGTGGCCATTAGGGAGGGCTGGGCTGCGACTATGGTTGCCAGCCTCCTGGTGGGGCCTGGAGATCTCCCAGAATTACAATTTATTTCCAGATGACAGCCATCAGTCCCCCTGGAGAAAATGCCTGCTTTGCTGGGTGGACTCTATGAAAAAGGAGAAGAGTTGGATTTATACCCCACCCTTCACTCAGAGGGGGCTGCGGTGGCTCAGTGGTTAAGACACTGAACTGCAGACCGGAAGGTCGGTGTTTCAGCAGTACGAGACCCGAGTGCCGCATGACGGAGTGAGCTCCCATCTCTGTTCCCGCCAACCTAGCAGTTCCAAAGCAAGAGATTGCAAGTAGATAAACAGGTACTGCTTTGGTGGGAAAGTAACAGCATTCTGTGCTCCTCGGCATTTAGTCATGCTGGCCACATGACCACAGAAACATCTTCGGACAGCGCTGGCTCTTCGGCTTGGAAATGGAGATGAGCACTGCCCTGAGCCCATTTGGGAGGGCAGGGTATAAATGTGAAAAATAAATAAATAAAATAAACCCTAGAGTCGGATTCGACTGGCTTTCGAGCAAGGGAAACCTTTACCTTTACCTTCACTCAGAATCTCAGGGCAGCTTACAATCCCCTTCCCTTCCTCTCCCCACAGCAGGCACCCAGTGACATAGGTGGGGCTGCGAGAGCTCTGAGAGAACTGCTCTTGAGAGAACAGTGACTGATCCATGGTCACCCAGCTGGCTGCATGAGGAGTGGGGAAATCAAACCCGGTTCTCCAGATTAGAGTCCGCCGCTCCTAACCACGACACCAAACTGGTGCATCACCTGCCGAGGCCCCTCCCACTACCCTCCCCAGGCTCCACCCCCAAATATCCAGGGATTTTCTCAGCCTAGAGCTGGCAATCCTACAGCTGTGACCCACTTTTGGGTCCCGACCCCCAGGTGAACTAGGCAACCTCTTGGGGATCTGGTCTCAGCTGGAGGCAGAGGCATCACTCATTTACCTGCTCTACAACGGACAGTAAACAGTATAAAGACCTTCAGTACAAAACATATTCAGCTGAATGCAGATATGCAGGGAGAGGAAGGGAGATCGTCCCCAAATGAGAGCAAACACAACAAAACACCCGTTTTCCAGAAATATAGCTCTCAGTCAAGTTTATCGAGTGGAACAATCTCAAGAAGTATCGGCCTAACATAAAACATGGGACCGAGGCCAGAGATCCTGCTTTCTCATCTTTATCCTCTGGGGACTGGTTTGGCAGTGGAAGCCCTGGATCCTGCGCGCCAGGTATACGTGTTCCCCTCGTGGGCCCACTAGATGTAATGTTTGCATAACAGCTGTGTCTACATAGGACCAGAAACGTCTGCTGGACAGGGGCCTAAGTGCATGAGATGTTATATGTGTCACCCACAGGCAAATATGACTCTCCCCCACACACATAGGCATGGACAGGCAGGACCCTGCTTCCTCACCAATACACTGGGGGGCTCATGGGCAACTCTACCATGGCCACCATTCGTGCCTCAGTGCCCAAAGCAGTTGAGAAGACAGAAAGATGTTGTGTCAACGAGTAGCGGAGGTTGCATAAGATGTTCTCAGAGGGTGCTTTTTCTGTCGTCATTTGAGCAGATTGGCAGCTACCTGTATTTGTTTCCTCATCTGATGAAGTTCAGGCTTGGCAAGAGGAACTTAAACGGATTTCCACCCCCAAGTTGCTGCACAGGAAGGCAACACTTTGCCTCTCTCTCTTTCTCTCTCTTTGCCTCAGGGCTCTTTGGCTGACTCACCAAACAAAAGAAAGAAAGAAAACCAAATCACAAGCAGGTTGAGAAAACTGGGGGAAAACCTTGGTTTCCCTGTCCCCTGCCAGGGTTTCTTCCTGTATCCTGAGTGCCAGGAGTACGGGCTTCCCTTTGCCCAATAGGCAGCACTCCCATGACATTGGTTTCCATAAAATCCTCCTGCTGCTGGCACCGTCACTCAGTACCCCCATGTCTGGGCATGCAACCAGTCCTCAATTTCCTTTTTAAACACGTTGTTGACTCCTGAGATTGTTTCTGATCTCTGCCCTTTACAGCAGTTTCCCCCATGGGCAGGTTGCTATTTCTCAACTAGAAACCTCCCTCTCCTTAGTGGGTGGCCCCATTCTGCTACAATAGTTACAGTAGTCTCCACAAACAAACACTTATTTAATCCCAATTTAAAACTGCCAGCCTCCAGGTATGGCTACATAAACAGGGAACACGGCTACATAAACAGGGAACACGGCTATAAATAGTTAACTTAAACAAGGTTATACCGTGAAAAAATATGTAAAAAATTATAAAGGTTATAAGTGTGCTTTATCCCAAATATAATAAGTGTAAATTAGATATAATACATATACAACAACATATATTATAATACATATAAATTACATATATTACATATTGTATATTACATATACAACAAAATTCAGTTTCTAAGGTGTCCATTCCAAACTCTTCAAAATATGACACAGGAAAACTTTCCAAAGTATTTTCCAGCCATGTAAGAAAGTTCGCTTCCTCCCAACTTCATCAGGGTGATGAAGTCGGTAGCAAGTAAAGATCTACACACTGAGCCAGCACACATCAGGGATGAAGAACTGAAATCTGGAGGCAGTTGTGTTCTGTCATTAATGTAACTTATTACCTGTGAAAATTAAGGATAATCAGCTTTGAAGAAAAGGATCATTAGCTCTTTGAAAAGAGAGTTTCGAAACAGCTTTTATCAATAGCTCATTAGGGTGTGGATCCTTACTTGCTACAAGCTTCAGCATCACATATTTTTCCCTGGGCAAAGTGGCTGCTTTGGAGGGTGGAGTAGAGATGTAAAATTTCCGGAAATTTTGAAGCTCAGAAAAAAACCCATTTTTTTCCGGGGGGGAAACGGAAATTTTCGGAAAAAATTGAAAAGATGCTACATTAGCATTTCTTTTGTCTTTTCTAGATTGAAAGTCATTCTGTTACTTTAGGAACATAAAATACGACAATGGGCATTTTTACTTGGCATGAAATTATCACAACTAGCATATTAAAAATATAGTGTATCCAAACAATTATTACAAACAGAATACCCAACCACATGCAAAAACAAAACTGAAACTTTTTTATTTTCTTCTGACGAGCGCACCTCCTAAAGGAAGAAATGCATCTTGTTCTTACATTGGAGAGTTCAGTTTGTAACCTAGGACTTGCTTGTCCTCAGTGCACAGAAATTAGATCAATCTGATACCATATATATATATTTTAGAAATGATTTGGAAAATATTTGAACACCTTGTCTTAAAATATTTTATTCATCATGTTAAAATAAAACGTTCCATAATCAATTTTTTTCCTTTCTTTTTTCAATTTTTCCAATTTTTCGGAAAAAAGCAAAAAGGCTTCAGGAAAAAAACGGAAAAAAACCATTTTTTCCCGAATTTTTCCATTTCCCCCCCCAGGCCTTCACATCTCTAGGGTGGATCCCCTAACCCCTAGGGTTGCCAAGTCAGAAACTTACCGCAGTGGGGGACTCCCGGCCGGTGTCTGGAGAAAGCGCGCGCGCCACATCCACATCACCCGGAAGTGACGCGGGTACGCCGGGCACACTGGAGGCAGGGCCAGGACCATCCGAGGGAAAACCATAGAGTTTTCTCTCGGATGACTGTGGCCCTGCCCCCAGTGTGCCCAGAGTACCCACCTCACTTCCGGGTGATGTGCACATGGGGGTGGAGTTCCCCCTGGGGCCCGATCCACCGGCGGCGGGGAACGGGTCTCTGGGGCGGGGGTTTCCCTGCCCCCCGGGGGGACTTGGGAAGCCTACTAACCCCGCCCACCTCAGCCTGCTCTCTTAAACCTCCAGGAATTTCCCAACTTGTTGTTTTTATAAAGGGATGCTGGGGACAGAACCTAGGATTTTCTGCATCGCAAAGCAGAGACCCTGCCGGAAACCATGGCCACCCCCACAGAGACCAGGCAGCCAGTGACGGGAGAGACCTCCCGGCCAGAGGTCATTTCGGGGGGGAACGTGGGGGAACGCAGTTCCCCCGGGTGAGGTGCAGGGGGGTTGGGCACATGACGAAGCCCCGCCCCCTGCTTCCGGCCGCCCCACTTCCAGCCCTCATTCAGCCAGGAGGAGGCAGGAGAAGAGGGAGGGTAAGTTGCTTCCTCCCCGCCTCTCCCCACCCCTGCCTGCCTGGGGCCAGGGAGGGCATTCGCGGGGCTTCCTCACACTCCCGCTGGCCTTGCAGGTCCACCGCCGGGCCCCTGATGTCAGGGGGTGTGGCATATGCTAATGAGTTATGCTAATGAGTTCCCCTAGCTCTTTTTCTACGAAATGACCCCTGCTCCCGCCTGAGGGCCCGGCAGAGCCACCGCCAGTCAGAGCAGACAATACCAACCTTGATAGGCACAGCATCAGGCAGCCGCATGGGTTCACGCACATGGCTGACCTAGTTTCTCCGCTTTCGAGACCGGAGCAATCGTAAAGGTTAGACAAACTACTGTTAAATTTCTTAATCTCATGGGAGGGGCCATGAACGGACCAGGTGACGAAATACATTAACAAAACAAACCGGTAGGTGCCATGGCGCAAGACTGCATGATGGAAGTCATACACTATGACCCAGAAACCTTTCTCCTAGCCTGAGAGGAGCAATTTGGCAGTGGTTTGTTCAATTGTCCCCTTTCTGCTGGCAGCCCCATCTTCAAGCCAAGCCTGCGCTGCTCCTGTTCTTGCTCCCTCTCTGCCCCACCTGCTCCTCTATGCCCACCCTAAGTACACACACACGCCCCTTTATAGGGAACCCGGGAGTCTGCGTTCACATCCCATGCCCCTCCCCCAGCACAACTGGCCTGATGGCCTCCGGCACGTCTGAAAATACTGATTCATCACCCCAAAGCTTCCTCACTCCCCTTCCAGAGAAGTCCTGTCCTGCCCCACATTTGACCCCAGCACCTCCCATCACTGGGCATCAACCTCTAGGCTGGGCCACCACCCCCTATAGATGGTGGGTGCTGGGCTCCCTCGAAAGCTTCCTCACTCCCCTTCCTCACTCCCCTTCCAGAGAAGTCCTATCCTGCCCCACATTTGACCCCAGCCCCTCCCACCACTGGGCATCTCAACCTCTAGGCTGGGCTCCCTCGATAGCTTCCTTCCCCTTTCTAGAGAAGTGGTTGAGAGTCATGGCTGAAGATCTCCCAGGACTGAAACTCAGTTCCAGGCAACAGAGCTCAGTTCCCCTGGAGAAAATTGAAGCCCCTCCCCCAAACAAGAGGTCCCCATCAGCTCTTCCTTCCAAATCGCCAGGTATTTTCTGACCCAGAGCTGGCAAACCTATTAAGAGTGTCGGACCCAGGTTCAAATCCCCACTTGTGCCATGGAAGCTCACTGGGTGACCTTGGGTGACCTTGGGCCAGTCACACTTTCTCAGCCGTACCCACCAAACAGGATTGTTGTGAGGATAAAATGGAGCGGGGCTGTTTTATTAATATCACTTTAGGCTACTCAGTGTTTTTTTATACCCTGGGTAGTTTAGTCTGAGAACTTTGCCAAAAAAAAGTGCAAATAACTTTATTGTTTGTGTGTGTTTCAGGATACTATTGCTTTAAAACTTTTCTTGGGTAGACATTTCAATTTTGGGATATTTTCCCCCTGTAGCTGCCATTTTCCAAGATGGCGGATATGGTTATCTCGATACTTAAAATGGTGTAAAAATATATGTTTTTCAGGTCAGTAAAGCCAAATACACTACTACACAGGTAGATTCGGGGGAATCGCGGGGGATCGCAGTTCCCCCGGGTGAGGTGCGGGAGACGGGGCACATGACGAAGTCCCGCCCACTGCTTCCGGCCACCCCGCTTCCGGCCCTCATTCAGCCAGGAGGAGGCAGGAGAAGAGGGAGGGTAAGTTGCTTCCTCCCCGCCTCTCCCCACCCCTGCCTGCCTGGGGCCAGGGAGGGCCTTCGTGGGGCTTCCTAGCACTCCCGCCAGCCTTGCAGGTCCACCGCCAGGCCCCTCATTGGCCATCATACTTTTTAAAAAGCACTGTTTTTTTTTGAGGGGAGGTATAGTCCACTAAGACTAGCGTGCCACCTGTCCAGGTTGTCCAGAGGTCCCCATCAGCTCAAGAACTGCAGATCTTGGAAGCTAAGCAGGGTTGACTCTGCAAGTATTTATGTCACACTTCCGGTGATGTCAGGGGGTGTGGCATATGCTAATGAGATGCTAATGAGTTCCCCTAGCTCTTTTTCTACAAAATGACCCCTGCACTGCTATATTAGTTGTAGAGACAGACATTTTTTCTGTAACCGCCAGGAAAGTATTTTTGTAAGGTAAATAATATTGGGGGGGGTGTAATAAATCCAGAGAAACAGTTATTTTAAAATGTTTGTAATATTTGGGACATAATGTAGCAGGAGAATTGTTAAGGTGATAATTCCTAAACATACAGAAAATTATTTATTCTGCTGCCTTAAATAACAGTAAAAAAAATAGAGTGCTTGTTTGTCAGTGTGATATTTATAATGCTGACTTATTAGTTAAACTCTTATTATTTTACAAACGTTACAGTCCTGATGCAAAAAGCAATTTCCTATGCAACATTTTTACAGTTCTTTTGACACTTGCAGAAAAGAAAACAAAGTAGTTCAGCCTTCTTGCACCTGAATGCATTAGATTTGCAAGCTTTACAACTACATGTCATGTCAGTAGTTTCTCCAATATGGGTCCGAGACACTTTCCTGGTATCAAATGCCTGTCCACCTCCTCCTCCCAGGCCTGTAGCCAGGATTTTGTGGCTTATGGAGCAATTTTTTTTCGGTGGGGCTTGGATTTTACAATAAAATAAATAAATAAGCCCAGATCCCTGCAATCTCCTTACCCCACCACTCTTTGGCTGTAATTTCTCTTTAAAAAGCTTTCACAGCAGAGCCCCGAATAGTCCCACCTGGCTGCCGACCTGCAGCCTCCTACCTGTTGTCCAAAGGGTCCAGTGCTGATGATTATTTTTGGGCAGGAACACACAGAAACGGCGTTCCGGCTGGCTCCCGAGTTGGCCACGCCCAGCAGGAACTCATTAGCATAATAGGCCACACCCAACAGCAGAAATTCATTAGGATTGGCTACATTAGGGGTGTGTGGCCTAACATGCAAAGGAGTTCCTGCTATAACGCTGCATACATCCGGTCCAAGCTTGGTGAGAAGATGATGTAAAGGAATGAAATGTCGTTTTCCTCCACACCCGAATCTGACCCAAATCTTGTCTAAACCTTTGATGCAGAAGGCAAGCATGTACCTCAGCAGTAGCCCTGCAACGTCTGTATCACTAGATAGTATCACCACACGCTTTGCGCCATACTCAGTTGCCCAGTTTGCAAGGGGAACCATACAATGATCCGCCTCCTCGGTACTGCTACTGATTTCCTGAACCTCGTCCTTCTTATTATTCAAGTATTGTACTGCACCTGAAGCTCAAATACTTTGGCCACCAAATGAGAAGGGAGCACTCACTGGAGAAGACCCTGATGCTGGGAAAGATTGAAGGTCAAAGAAGATGGGGACGGCAAAGGATGAGATGGTTAGACAGTGTCATAGATGCAACGAACATGAAGTTGAGCAAACTTCAGAGGACGGGGGAAGACAGGAAGGCCTAGCGTGATCTGGTCCATGGGGTCGTGAAGAGTCAGACTCGACTGTGCGACTGAACAACAACAATAACCTTGTCCTCAGCGACCATCCCATTTGCAATAACTGCCTCTGTATACTGCCTTGGTCAGGCTGCACCTTGAGTACTGTGTGCAGTTCTGGAGGCCTCACTTCAAAAAGGATGTGGACAAAATCAAGAGGGTGCAGAAGAGAGCGATGGGGATGATCAGGGGTCTGGAGACAGCCCTACGAGGAAAGACCCTACAAGGAAAGGCTGAGGCCCTTGGGAATGTTGAGTTTGGAGAAGAGGAGACTGAGGGGGGACATGATTGCTCTCTTTAAATATTTGAAAGGCTGTCATTCGGAGGAGGGCAAGGACAGGACCCAAAGCAACGGGTTTGAATTACATGCAGAAAGGTATCGGCTGGATATTAGGAAAAACTTTTTCACAGTCAGAGTGATTCAAAGGTGGAATCAGCTGCCTAGAGAGGTGGTGAGCTCCCCTTCACTGACAGCTTCCAAGAAGAGGCTGGACGAATATTTGTTAGAGATGCTCTAGGCTGGTCCTGCATTGGGCAGGGGGTTGGACTAGATGGTCTGTATGGCCCCTTCCAACTCTATGATTCTATGAACTGGTATGCGTGACTCTTAGGATTGCTTTGGGGCATCATCTGAATTTTGGATGACTGAAGTTATTGTTACCTGTCCAAATGTCTTTTCAGGCAAAACACACGACTGTGTGTTTGGTGTAGTGGTTACAAGTGCGGACTCTAATCTGGGAGAACCGGGTTTGATTCCCTGCTTCTCCACATGCAGCTGCTGGTGTGACCTTGGGTCAGTCATAAGTTCTCTCAGAGCTGTTCTCTCAAGGACAGTTCTTGAGAGGGCTTTCTCAGCCCCACCTACCTCTGTTGTGGGGAGGGGAAGGAAAAGGGATTGTAAGCCGCTCTGAGACTCCTTCGGGTAGTGAAGGGTGGGGTATAAGTCCAATCTCTTCTGCCCGCAGCATCTACAGCAAGTGCAAACGTAAAGAGCTCATTATATCTATGAATCAAGTAGGTGCATCTGCCCGCTATCCAGTCAATTCAACACTCCTATTGTGACTGTCTGTGTGCTCTTCCCTGGTGACGCTGAGCAGCCCCCCCCCATAGCCAGGAGCACAGGAGGTGGAGCACTTACAGGCAAGTGGGGGGGGACGCACAGGCAGGCAGCAGAGGAGGCCTGGGGGTGGGCATCAGTGGCAGTGGGCCTCGCCAGATGCCCCGCCTCAGGGGATGCTGACTCCAGTCCTGCTTCCATGTCAAGTTGTGGGTAATCCCTTGAAGCCTATCATATCGCCATGCCTCCCAGAAGCATTTCAGGTAGCTGAGCAAGTCGGGCTCCAGCTGACCCGTGCAGCAACGTGCACAGCAAACAATACAGAGTTTCTCGTGGCACTTACAAGGTCTGTTGTGCCAACAGCAGAAGAGGATGTGTGCTACCTTCACGGGGAGGATTCCGTGCTCCAGTTCCCCCAAAATCAGTTCAAGTAAAAAGAGTTGGATGCCTTCCAGTAATTCCATCCTCTGTGACCTGTTTATGCCACAGTCCGCTCAGCTCCGAAGAACTTTGAGAACATGCAGATCCTGTTACAAAAGCCAGCGATATCAGTCTTCTGAAGGAAGCTGTTCTCCGTACAGTAGCTGAAGGTAATAAAACAATTAAACCTGACAAGCAGACTTTAGCTGCAGAAGGCTGGACTACTTTTTACTCTTTTCTCCATGTGTCAAAAGAACTGTAAAAATGTTGCATAGAAAATTACTTGCTGTATCAGGGCCCTAACTTTTGTTGAAAAATAAGAGTAACAGATAAGGAAGTATTATAAATATCACACTGACAAAAAAAGCACTCTAATGTTTTGTTTACTGTTATTTAAAGCAGCAGAATAAATCATTTTCTGTACGTTTAGGAGTTTTCATCATAACTTCTCCTGCTACATTATGCCCCGATATTACCAACATTTTTTAAAAATAACCATTTATCTGGATTTATTACCCCCCCCAAGTTATAAATGTTAAAAACTAGTGCTTTATTTTGTTTTTACAAAAGAATTAGTTTATTTGGTTTTATTGACCCAAAAAACATACAGTTTGACACCAATATGAACAGGCTACAAAAATATGAAAAAAAGATCCGCCATCTTGCAAAATGGTGGCTGCAGGAAAAACGGCTACCTCTGCAATTAATATAATAGTGCATTTGGCTTTATTGACCTCAAAAACACATATTTTGACACCAAGATGAACATCCTACATGAATTCTAAATATTGTCATAACCATATCAGCCATCTTGGGAAAGGTTGGCTACAGGAAGAACTTGGAATGTTCACCAACAGTATTCTGAAACACATACAAATAATAACCTTTTGTTTATATAAATGCAGGGCTATTTTTGGGCAGGAACGCGCAGGAATGGAGTTCTGGCTGGCTTCAGAGTTGCCCACGCCCACTACAGCCAAAACGTATGCATGTGTGGGTACAGAGGGAAGGCCTGGAGAGCGACACCACCACCCCCGGCCACTCCGACACCCACCCCCACTGATGGAAGTCCTGACTCCCACCTGGCTTCCCCCCAGAGCTTCCTTCCCCTACCAAAGAAGTCCTATCCTGCCCCCCACATTTGACTTCCTCACCCCCTCCCGCAGCTAAAAGTCCTGCCTTCCAGCCTTGATTTCAAGAGCTTGGGAGTCCTCCCACCCAGCCACCCCTAATCCATTTACTCTACCGCCCCCCACAAGTGGGAATAAAACCGGGGAGGGTGGGTTCAGGCCCAGTCTTCCCAGATTCTGAGCTTCAGTTACCATCTCTGGGCTGGGAAATTCCAGGACAGTGGGGTTTGGGAAGGGGAAGTGCATCATACTATACAGTCCACCCTCCCAAAAAGTAGCCGTTTTCTCCCAGGAATCTGATCTCTGACGTGATAGAAAAAGTCTGAACAGTCGTTGATGGAAAAGGAAAGCCTGAGAAGGGGGGCGCTGGGTCAAGCTGGTCTGTCCACGTGTCCCTGACACAACCAGTTCCCCTGAATCTGACGACAGGAAAGGAAGTTTCTGGGGATGACCAGGGCCAGCCCCAGCTTATTTTGCACCCTAGGCAAGGATCCCTTCTGGCACCACCCCCCCCCATGCACCCACCAATTTTCAAAAATAAATGCATTTTAGGAAGAATGAAACACACAAATGAAAAACACCAATAATCAAGAAACTCCCAGAGTACGGGGCGGGTGCAGCTTGGCGCCCCTAAGGGCCGGCCCGCTCTAGGCGATCGCCTAGTTCGCCTAGTGAGTGAGCCGGCCCTGGGGATGACAAAGCAGCAACCCACAAGTGGGCCAGAGGCCTGTTTGTCGGCTGCAAGAGGCACCTTTTCACTTTCAGTCTGAACACTCCTTAAACTGCAACGCAGGGTGAAGGTGGTGGTGGTGGGGGGAGGCAGGCCTGACACCCAAGTAGGGTTGCCAGCTCGGGATTGGGAAATACCTGGAGATTTTGGAGGTGGAGCCTCTGGAGAGTACAGTTTGGGGAGGGGAGGGACCTCAGCAAGGTACAAGGCCATAGAGTCCACCCTCCAAAGCAGCTTGTTTTCTCCAGGGGAACTCATCTTGGTCATCTGGAGATTGGCTGTAATAGCAGGAGATCTCCAGTTGCCACCTGGAGGCTGGGAACCCTACCCCGAGTTAGGGGTTCCACTGCTGCTGGGAAAAGAAGTGGGGGAGGAGCCAGGATATTGCTCCCCCCCCCAAAGGGTTCCTCCATCTACTTTCAACAGCTGCCCCACAGGCAGCAATGCAACAGTTTGTCTCTGGCATGTGGCATGTAGCTTCACCTGCTGAATTTCTGCCTATTAGAAGCATAGGTCGCCCACAAAGCAGAGAGGATGGGCAGCCCTAGTTTAGTGTAGGAGAGCTTGGGTGGAGGGAAACGAAATGGGCACAGGGACCTGTTAATGGGCACTAGGAAAGACCACCATTTCTCGCCCGGGCTCCACGAAGGGCCAAGAGCACCCAGTGTTTGGCTGCCAGGCGGCCAGTAGTCCCCCAGTGCCACCCCACCTGAGGGGGAGGGGAGGAGGGCGGAGCTGGATGCCCGGTTGCCACTGTTTTATGGCCCCACCCGCCTTAACGTCTGTCAGCACTTTGATCTGCAGCTCTGAGGTAAAAATTCTTCCGAAAACGTCACCCGCTGATCTCTGCAGATCAAAGCCACTGTTCAAAGGCAGAGAAGGAGCACAGGTTTTGGGGGGGCCAGTTAGCAACTCACTGGAGGTGTGGAAGCAGGGCCCCCAGGTGGTGGTGGTGGTGGTGGTGGTGGTGGTGGTGGTGGTGGTGTTTCTGGTTCTTCTTCCTCTTCCATGAGGGATGAAGTTTTCAGATTTGCCCCATGAGGCACAAGAAGCTGGACACGGAACAGGCAAAAAGGGAAACACTTGCCAGCTCACCACCCCCACAGGGCTCCTGTGCCTCTCACAGCTGTCTCGCAAGCAGAGATTTAGCAGGCAATTTAGAAGCTCCGGAGGCTTCTTGAGGGGTGGGCGGAGAGGCAAAGGAGCTTGGGGCATCTAGGAAAGATTAAGAGTGGGGTTCTGATACAGAGGCCAAAAAGAGCAGCCAACCGGAAGCCCAGAACCGCTTGCCTGCTCTGACAGAAGCATCCGTGGGTCAGAAGACGGGACCCTGAAGCTCACCGCTCTGAAGCAGTGGCATCTAAAGGTCCTCACCGAAGCCTAAGATGTCTAACAGCCAGGAGTGCCTCGGAGAAACCTGAACGTGATCTTTCTCATGTTCGGAGGCTGAGAGTCATTTCCTAATTGTGAAACTGTTTGCTCACGTCTCTTGTTCAACGACTCTCTTCCCTGCAGGGACTGGCACAGAAGGCATCAGCCCCGCGTGGATTTCTCAGAGACCGGGGCCCTCTCTCGGCTTGCTTCCCTCCTCCTCTTTCTCGCCTGCCCGTGTCTTCTTCTCCCTTTCCCCTCCTCTCTGGTAACCTACCCTTCCTTTCTTGGTAATTCCACCCGCCCCAGCAGCCAGGCTGGGCGGTGACCTTGGTGCCTCGTATATATGCACAAGACGCCAGGATGCTTCATAGCCCTCATCCTGGGTCACCTTGTCCAGCAGGACGGAGAGAGACAGGCGCACCTGACAGGTGAGCCGTCTTGGGGCCTGGAGAGGAGGAATCAGAGGGGCTGGCAGGATTGGGTGTGGCACATTTTGCCTTCTGGGGGGCACCCAGACCCAGGGTGGGAAGAAGGTGGGGAGCTGGGCGGGTGCCCAGAAAGGTTAGCGTGGCTCCAGCTGTTAATTTCTCATAACCCTGCTGATGTGAAAAGCCCCACATCCCAGTCCCAGGGTGGGGTGTCATGTGGTTCTTTTCAGGGATTTCAAAATGCATTTTGCACATGCTCAGAGGCATGCTGCTCTTCAGTAAGAACATATAGCCTCCAACTAATCCAATGGCAGGCCAGTGGCTTTTGGGCACTCCCATTCAAGACACGGCTGGTCGTCTCCTGTTATCTGCCCCTCCCATTCAGTGTTCAGAGATAAGCTGCCTCTGACCATGGAGGTTCTGCAGAGCTACCGCAGCTAACCATCCGCTGACAGACTGCTCCTCCATTAATAGGTCTAATCAGTTTTTAAACTGCTGGCCATCATCCCATCTAGTGGCATCGCGTTCCAGAAGTTACTTGCGCATTCTTACTGCTTCACGTCTTCTAGGACTTTTAGCCCAGGCATGTTTTCTTCTGAGCACGGGGATTCTTGAGCTGTGTTCTGGCTTCTGTTCAGGTCACTTTGGAAGATTTGTCCTTTCTATATAAAAAACATTCTGGGTTGGAACTGCTGCGATAGCTATCGGGAAGGATCATTGTATCTGTACTGTACCTGTCTTATTGTTTTAATCTTGTGTTAAATGCTGTGTAACCTTGTGTTAAATGCTATGATGGTATCTCCTGAATGTTGTACACCTCCCTGAGCCCCTAGTACAGGGGAGGGCGGTTTAGAAATCGAATTTATAAATAAATAAATAAATAAAATATGTAGGTTGCTATTTGGGGCATTTTTCATTTTTTGTACGCACGCTGCACGTGTTGATACAGTGGCAGTGAGGGGTAAGCAATAATGGCATGTGAGGACCAACTGGTAACTTCAATGTGGATGCCAGCAATCACAGGGAAAATGCGAACAGCTAGATTGGAAGTCCAGTGGCACCTTAGAGACGACACGATTTTGGGGGGTCTAAGCTTTCGAGAGTCAGAGCTCCCTTGGTCAGAGAAGTTGGAAATCCAAAACTGCTTTGAACATGCTTAGAACTTTCTCCACAGAAAGTTAACACTCCCCACCAATGTTCCCTCTAAGCTGTGGAGTCTTGTGAGCAAAAATTCTCCTTTGTGAGCTACTGGCATGAAAGTTGTGAGCAAGAG
>NW_015162541.1:8831-32103 GCF_001447785.1 Gekko japonicus | reverse complement strand
AGAGAGCCAAATTAATTCAATGAATGGGTTTGTTGGTTTAATTCGTATACTTTAAATTCTGCCTCTCTTCCCAAGATTGGCTGCAAAAGCTGCTCGCGGCTGTCAAAAGACAGCACAAAGGGCAGCTAAGACAATTGTTCCAGGGGGAGGGTCTCTGCAGGCTGCCCCCCCCCCCAGGGCCACATGGAAGGAGGCAGGAGGGAAATCTCATCTGGCTTGCTGTAGCTGCAGGCACGATGGAAGGGAGCCAGACCAAGTTGCCTTCCACTGATTCAGACCGCTGGTCTGTTTGGTCCTGTAGGACTGACTGGCCGTGGCTCTCCAGGGTCTTGGGCAGGGGCTATGGTTGCCATTCTCCAGGTAGTGGCTGGAGATCTCCTACTATCACACCTGATCTCCAGGCGACAGTGATAAGTTCCCCTGGAGAAAACAGCTCCTTCGGAAGGCGAACTCAGTGGCATTACACCCCACTGATATTCCTTCCTTCCCCAAACCCTGCTCTCCTCAAGATCCACCCCAAAACATCCAGGTATTTCCCAACCTGGAGCTGGCAAACTTAGCAGGCACCCTTCCTGGCCACATCTGGCTTTTAGCAGGAAATGTTATGAATCAAATCCGGGACCAGTGTTCCCTCTAAGCTGAGTTAGTGTGAGCTGGCTCACAGTTTCTTAGCCTCTGGCTCACATATTTTTGTCTTCGCTCAGGGAGGACAGCTCCAGAGCAAACTAATTTATGCAGCAGCCCAATTGCTGGCTCACAACTTTGATACCAGGAGCTCACAAAGTAGAATATTTGCTCGCAAGACTCCACAGCTTAGAGGGAACATTGCCCGGGACCTTCGATACTCAAGGCCTGTGCTGGTCTGTTAAGCTGTAGCCTTTCCCCGCCCCCTCCAGGCACCAGTTTCAGCCTGGAAGGAAAGAGTCCCTGGCTGCCTGCTGCCCCACAGGTATAGCACTCCCTCCCCTTCCTCTGACGCTCCCGAGACTTGCTAAGGCCTGAGCCACTTACAAGACCTGTCTGTCCAGGGTGGCTTTTGGCAACGAGGCTTAATCTTTTAATTAGCTGAGAGGTTTCAGCGTTATGTTTTATTTCATTTTGTATGTGTGTGCGTGTGCGGGTTTGTTTGTTTTTTTTTTTTGCATGTATGACACCACTGTGTGGATTATAACTCACCGCAATATAACTCCACCCATCTCTGTTCAGTACAGCCAAGAAGTTTTATAAACATTTGCTTGTTTTATTGCCCCCCCCATATCAGAAAAGTTTCCAGACCTTATGGTCACTGGAGAAGGGGAGGGGATATCTCTATCCTTTAAAAATTCACCTTTATGAACATATCACAAGAATGACTTATGTTACAGTAGACTTGAGATGTGGTAGCTCTTCAGCATTTGTACTTACTGAATGAATATTATCACCTGTGTCACCCTTAGATGGCAGAGTTACTGGAAGGGGTCTTCTCCCCATTAAAGGCTAGGGTTCCAACAAACACTGTGATAAAAATGATAATAACATTTAATAAATCTTATGAACATCAAAATATATTACTAATTGAATTTATACAAAACTAGGAGTAAGGCCCATTGTAGGAAGAAATACAACGAGCTCTAGAAGGAAGCTCCAGGTGAGTGTCCCAACTGTGGCTGGTGGGGCAGCAGAGGGAAGGGGGAAATACAGGGAGGCAAGCCATGTTTATTTCCTTCTGCATAGCTATAAGGCAGGGCTGTTTGCTGCCCCAAGTGGGTAGTATGGGAGGACAGCCTTATGGTAACAGGTATGGTTCCCTCCACCCCGATTTATGTTGATTTGGGGTTATGCAGTGGCAGCTAAGGTAGAAAAGCTCCTCCTCCTATGCCATGTCTTCTGGGTTTCAAGGGTCTGGAAAGCGGTTCCATAGCCAGTTACAGGGTTGCCAACTCTGGGTTGGGAAATACCTAGAGTAGATTTGAGGGGTAGAGCCTGGGGAGGGCAGGGTTTGGGGTGCGGAGGAACCTCAGCAGGGTATAATGCCATAAAGTCCATTGCCCAAAGCAGCCATTTTCTCCAGGAGAACTGATCTTGGAGATCTCCAGGTGCTGCCTGGAGGCTGGCAATACTAAGGGGAGGGCCAGACCTGTAGATTTGAGGGGTAGGGCCTGGGGAGGGCAGGGTTTGGGTTGCGGAGGGACTTCAGCAGGGTATAATGCCATAGAGTCCACTGCCCAAAGCAGCCATTGTAATAGCTGGGACATTTTTTGTAGGGGAAATGATGTGCTGTGGCTGGGGAACATGGTGATTTCTGGGAGATCTCCAGACCCCACAGGAAGATTGGCAACTCCAGTGACCGTTTAAAGGAAGGTTGGGATATGTATTTTGGCAACTCCGGTGACCGTTTAAGGGAAAATTGGGATATGTATTTTACCTCAGGACACATTCAATGACTTCCAACAGCAACAGCAAACTGTTTAGAATGTTAGAGGCAAAGGCCAATCAGACCGCATATGCAAATGACCTCTGTGTTCTGACTGGCTATTGGGGGGAGAGGAACACCAAACTGTTTAGAATATTGGAGGCGAGACTCAGGCAACACAGCCCGTGGATAGGGACAGTCTCTGAGTGACAGATCGGGGAGCCAACTGATTTGGGAGCATGTGGAATGTTCAGGAGAGTCCATGACCAAAACAGAATTATTATATAGAGAGGTTACTAAGAAAATTCTAACATTCTCAAGGAAAATCCATCATCCTCAATGAGCACCCGATTGTAAACTCATTTCACCAATCTTCCTCAGGAATAATCCTATTAAATCGAAAGGTGTCAGCCTCTTGATACAGCTTAACTTCCTTTTTACTTTCTTCAAATTATCTTCTGGTTCATTTCAAGTGCTTGAATTAGGAGCAAGTCAGTTAATTTATTTCTAGTAGTAGCAACCAGTTCTCTTTTTTATCTGGTTAGAAGCCTTCTTTTTTCAATTTGACTGGCAATTGCTCTCTATCTCATGTTGCTGGCTCAATTGCTCTCTAGTTGTTTATGGTGGTAGCACCTCAGTCCTCTTTTTCTTTTTGCCAGGAAAGGTGCCCATGGGCACCGTGTCGTGGACCCCTGGCATAGGCAATGGCGAAGTCTAGAATACACACTTATTCAAACTGTGTGTCATTTAACACCTTCTCCTACTTCTTTCTCCCTAGCAGGCGTGCATACCATGGCTCTCACAAGAGTACAAGGAATCTCCACAATGGTTCTCCTGCTTTCAGGGGCCTGCTACGCAGCTGTGGAAGGTAAGGCTATTGTGCGCGCGCACATTCCTAACTGCCAGGGTTTCATTTCGCTAGAGGTCATGATGAAGGGGTCAGAATTGTATGGCACTTCTATCCATTCCAGGGGTCAGAAACCTCTTACAATTAACAAGCAAGACTAGCGCAGGATTCAGAGCAAGAGGTCAACAAAGAGCCAGTGCAAGAAATTGCATTTACATAACTGAAAATATAATTCTTAACATTATTGATAGATCACATGTTGGTCAATGTCCAGAAAGTTTCGCTGGCCCCACCTGTGTTTGCTGTGAGTTCCTTCTTAGAAAAATGGCACTTGTGAGGCCTCACAATAAATACTAAATATAAACCGGAGCGTGCCATATGGTTGTCTTAATAAACTGGCACAGATCTATGCATGGTTTGCACTTGGTTTATTGGTAGCTGTTCACCTCTGTCATTTTCCTTTCCAAAGGCCTGTAAGAAGCCCTTTAGTTCCTCCCTCCCTGTGCCTGTCCTTGGCTTCACCTATAGGTTATTCCAGAGGTCATTTCGGGGGGGATCACGGGGGATCGCAGTTCCCCCGGGTGAGGTGTGGGGGGCGGGGCACACAACAAAGCCCCGCCCCTTGCTTCCGGCCGCCTCGCTTCCGGCCCTCATTCAGCCAGGAGGAGGCAGGAGAAGAGGGAGGGTAAGTTGCTTCCTCCCTGCCTCTCCCCACCCTTGCCTGCCTGGGGCCGGGGAGGGCCTTGGCGGGGCTTCCTCGCACTCCCGCCGGCCTTGCAGGTCCACTGCCAGGCCCCTGATCTCCGGGGGTGTGGCATATGCTAATGAGTTATGCTAATGAGTTCCCCTAGCTCTTTTTCTACGAAACGACCCCTGGGTTAATCAATAATCCTACCTCCCCCCTTTCATTTTAAAATTTCATTTTTTTCTTAAAGAGCCATATTTGCTTCCATCCTAAACTGCATCCGGGTCTAGAACTTTGGCTGCAGTTCCCTGACTGACTCCTGTTTATCTAGTCCATTTTTGTCCCACCCACCCACCCACCCACTCCTACAGAAGCTCAGACCACGGTGTCACGGCAGGACCAGGGGGCGTGACACAAGCAAGCAAAAGTCCAGGAACAGTCCGAGGTCAAGCCGGGCAAATCAGGTAGCAAGGTTCAAGCAGGTTTAAATCACAGTCCAAAAGCAGGGTCAGACATACCAAAGTTTCAAGTCCATAAATCACAACAATACCAGAGGAGTCAGAGATGAACGCAGGGTCAACAAAGCCAAAGGTCAAAAGCCGAGGATCAAGCCGAGAAGAATTCCACAAGGTCTGGAGCAGAGATGCAAGGATTCAGGTCCTGAACAAACGACGTTGCCAGCACAAATGACTGCTGGCAACAGACTTGCATATATACAGTGCTAGCTAATCAACTCATTAGCTAGCCAGGAGTGAGGACAGGATCCTGTCAGTAATCAGGGCTAAGAGATCTTCTGGCACGCATGCGTGCATTCTGCCTTTGCTCTCTCAGCTGTTGTCTTCTTACATTCCTGAGCCTGGTTACAGGTGGAGGCGAGTCTGATGATGAATTACTGGGCTGCAGCAGAGACTGATCCCTTGCAGGTGTTCCCTGGGAGGCTCTATCCTCCTCACCACTTAGATAGCTTTCAGCTACAGGATCCAGTCTTTGCCTTTCTGCTGCAGTACTGTCCTCAGGAGCCTGTTCAGGGTCCTCAGGAGCCTGTTCAGGGGCATCAGCAAAGGCAGGCATGACATCAGCAGGGGCAGGCATGACACACAGTCCCTAGTTCTCTTTTCCTCCTTTCGTCCTCACAACAGCCACCTTGTGAGGCTGGTGAGGCTGACGGAGTGACTGGCCCAAGGTCATCCAGCAAGCTTCATGGGGGGGGGATCTTAACTTGGGTGTCTCAGATCCTATTTTGACCCGCTAACTGCTTTTAGGGTTGCTAACTCAGAGTAGGGAAATTCCTGGAGATTTGGGGGTGGAGGGATGGATTTAGGGAGGGGAGAGACTTCAGTGGGGTATAATGCCATAGAGTCCACCCTCTAAAGCAGAGGTGTTCAACTAATTTTTCACGAGAGCCAGATCTGACATAAATGTCACTTTGTTGGGCCAGGCCATGTATAGTGTAAAATGTAATGCCAGGTACCAGAAATACTTAGCATTGGCTGTGAACATACTCCTAATCAGCAGAGCTCGGGGCCAAACCAGCCCTCCTTGCCCCTTATGGTTGCCACCTCTGGCTGGGCGATCCCTGGAGATCTGGGGGACAATGCTCCCTCTAAGCTGTGGAGTCTTGTGAGCAAAGATTCTACTTTGTAAGCTGCTGGCATTAAAGTTGTGAGCGAGCAATCTGGCTACTGCATAAATTAGTTTGCTCTGGAACCATCCTTCCTGAGCTAAGGCAAACATGTGTGAGCTGGAGGTTAAAAAACTGTGAGCTAGCTCGCACTAACTCAGCTTAGAGGGAACACTGCTGGGGGAAGACCTTGGGGAGGGCCTGCATTTGGGGAAGGGAGGAACCTCAGCAGGGGGTATAATACCCTAAAATAGGTCTTCTGGTCCTAATTTGAACTGGTTTCCCCTGAGTTGCTCGCAGGCCGGATAAGAGCCCTTGATGGGCCAGTTCTGGCCCCCGGGCCTTATGTTTGACATGTCTGCTCTAAAGCAGCCATTCTCTCCAAGGGAACGGATCACTTTCATCCGGAGACCGCTTGGAATTCTGGGCAATCTCCAGGCCCCACCTAGTGGATGGTAACCATAACTGAGGCTCTTTTCCTTGCACTCACACCATCTCTGCTTCTTTCCTCTGTAGGTCCCTGGTGCTACGGTGAAGAACACTGCGGTAAGAAACTGCTGTTTTTCTCTTTAACCCCAGATTCTGAGCAAGGCTCATTTTGAGGTTCTCTGGTCAGAATTTATTTTCACACTGGAATGTGTTAACATGTCTCTGAACATATGCAGAGAGCACTTCTTTCTCCACTTAGTCACTGCACCGACCTGGGATCTAGTGGGAGGGCTACATACCAGCAGTGTATGCAGGGGTCGTTTCGTAGAAAAAGAGCTAGGGGAACTCATTGGCATAACTCATTAGCATATGCCACACACCCTGACATCACCGGAAGTGTGTCATAAGGCCACAGCCCCTGACATCACCGGAAGTGTGTCATAAGGCCACACACCCCGCCCCCAACTAATGAGGGCTGGAAGCGGGGCAGCCAGAAGCAGGGGGCGGGGCTTCGTCATGTGTCCCGCCCCCCCGTACCTCACCCGGGGGAACTGCGATCCCCCGCGATCCCCCCCGAAATGACCTCTGAGTGTATGGCTTTTTGATCAGTTAGAGTCCCAGGGGCCTCTGTGTATTTCCCCCACCCCACGTGGTAGAGGGCAGATTCCCAAGGGCCCTTTCATTAGGGGTAAAATGGCAGAGGAAGAAAGTCCAGCCTTCCTCGGTGCTGCAGCTAGGCTTGCCAACTCCAGGTTAGGACATTCCAGGAGATTTGGGGGTGGAGCCTGGGAATGGCAGGGCTTCAGAAAGGGAGGAATATAAGTGGGGTATAATACCCCACAGCCTCCAAAGCAAGAATTTTTTCCAGGGGGAACGGATCATCGTCTGGAGAGCAGTTGTAATTCCGGGAGATCTCCAGGCCCCACCTGGAGGTTGGTAATGCAAGGCGCAACCCCGTCCCTCTTGCAAATGCTTTCACCGTTTCCTTTTTTAAAAAAATGGATTTCCTAATCAGAGACCTCCCAAATTTAGTTCGGCCTTCAGCAACCCCCTTTGAAAATTATTCCAGTACAACGAATCTCATTCCCGTGCTGACTCTTCCCTTTTTTCCCTTTCCCGCCAGGACCTCCAACATGGGTGTCCCTTGGCCATTGTGGCGAGATGAGACAGTCCCCCATCGACATCATCACGGCCAAAGCCGTCCTCAACTCCACCTTGGACCCCGTCACCCTTTCTGGCTATGACAACTACAAAAAGCTGCGGGATATGAAGAACACGGGGAAAACAGGTGACCACCAGGTCCTTTTGCTTTTTTATGAACCGTTTGGCCTCCGGCCCACAAGGTGCCGGAAAAAAACTTGGAATGCAGGAGTCACCTGGAAGGAGGTCATGCTCCAAGCCAACTGTACTTTCCCTCCCTGCCCCTGTAGTTTGTAGACACCGTGTCACATAAAGTGTTCCTCCGTCTTCTGAGACAGGAGTCCCCATCGTGATGCCTGTGGGCACCCTGGTGCCAGCTGACTGGTGCCCACCAAGTAGTTTTAGAAATCAAAGAAATAAAATAAAAATAAATAAAGCAGGTGGGACCAGGTGGGGCTTTTGGCCATTGGAGATTTGATTGGCTGGGCAGTTTTTTTAAAAAACACTACTTTGCCAGCAGCTGCCACCACAACACAAGGATCTTCTCCCTGTGCCTGAAGGTAAGCTGCAACAGCCATTTTGACAGCCATCTTGTGGCTGGCTCCACCTTCTGTGGCCGCCATTTTGTGACAGCTGCACCCACCATGCTGTATCAGAATTCCAAAGGTGCCCCCAGGATCAAAAGGGTTGAGGGCCCTGTTCTGAGACCTAAATTGAACTTGGGAGACACGTTTCACTCGTACACCTGAAAAGGTTTTCATTTATTCTTTTAGACTAAGAATTCCTGCCCTCTGACCACACCTGTTGTGTTCATGCTGTTTGAGACGCATCTTCTGATTATGAGGTAACCCTGAGCAGCGACTCATGTAGAGATGCAACAGGCAGCCGTCTCTAAGAGCAGTTCTGGTGCACCCCTCTCATGGATGATTCAGTTACACCTGATGCAGAGAGGGGGCAGCGTTCAGTTAACTTGATCCCAGCAGAGCCTGACTGGAAGCAAGGAAGGCCGGAACAGTAAATCATGCAGAGCTGCAACAAGCAGCCTCCTCCGTGGGTCGGTAATTTGGGTTCCCAGGAGGAGCCTTTGCTGGTTTAATTGATGTAGCTCTTGCAGCACTCAAGTGATTTCATCGTGGTCACAATTTGGGAATTACTAATACAGACACTCATTCCTGGCTGGCAATTTTTATTATGATTAAGTCTCCTTGAAACTCCTGGAATGAGGGCCAGACCAGCCCCAGACACAACAGAGCCATGATCCATAACGCTTGTGGGTTTTTATAAATCGAATGAGCTCCCGCACAGGACTGCTTTGAAGGCTGGGGGAAAGTTGCTGGGTGCATGTGCATGCAGGCTGTACCTCTGAGGCTGGAGATTTACCGACAGAGGTCATTTCGGGGGGAACGCGGGGGATCGCAGTTCCCCCGGGTGAGGTGTGGGGGCGGGCCACACGATGAAGCCCCGCCCCCTGCTTCCGGCCACCCCGCTTCCGGCTCTCATTCAGCCAGGAGGAGGCAGGAGAAGAGGGAGGGTAAGTTGCTTCCTCCCTGCCTCTCCCCACCCCTGCCTGGGCCAGGGAGGGCCTTGGCGGGGCTTCCTCGCACTCCCGCCGGCCTTGCAGGTCCACCGCCGGGCCCCTGATGTCAGGGGGTGTGGCATATGCTAATGAGTTATGCTAATGACTTCCCCTAGCTCTTTTTCTACGAAACGACCCCTGTCTCCCGCTATTACAACTGACCTCCAGGCAACAAAGACCAGTTCACTTGGAGCAAATGGTGGGTTTGGAAGGTGGACTCTATGGCCTTATGCCCCATTGAAGTCCCTCCCCTCCCCAAACCCCGCCTTCTTCAGGCTCCACCCCCAAAACCTCCAGGTAGTTCCTAACCCTAGGACCTATCCTTCTCCCCAGCTACAACTTCAGGACAGGATTCTTTATTTACAAAATTTATAACCCGCCTCTCTGGCCTCACAAGGTCCGCCAAGGCAGCTAACCATTTAGAATATACGTGATTTTTTTTTAAAAAAACCATCACGTTTTAAAATTGTTAAAACCAGCGGGGGGGCCCCCGGACACACATCATTAAAACAGATTAAAAACAAAGTTAAAATACGTACGGAGTCATAAAAACAGCCATTAAAACATTGGTCAGGCAAGCCTGATCTCGTCACATCTTGGAAGCGAAGCAGTGCCGGCTCTGGCAATTACTTGGAAGGGCGACCTCCAAGGAATACCAGGGCCAGGATGCAGAGGCAGGTTAATCAAGCCACCTCTTTGGAAAACGTCCAGGCCCCCGGTAGGGGTCGCCAGAAGTCAACCATAACTTCCAGGCAAGCACACAAAACACACACACACACACACACACACACCCCAAATAAAAGTAAGGAGAGATCACCGAGAAAATGCCAAATGACAGAAAAATCTTGTTGCCCACTGCTGGAAGATGGCAACAGAAGGGGAATTCTGCCCTGTCTGCAAAGCTTTTGTTTATTGGCCATTTTTTTAAGCTCCTGGGAGATCCTACTAACAGAGACAGCTGCCAACCTCCAGGTGTGATCTGGAGATCACCTAGAATTACAACTGAACACCAGACAACAGAGATCAGTTCTCCTGGAGGAAATGGCTGCTTCGGGGGTGAACCTCTGTCGCACAATGCCCTGCCAAGCTCTTTGCTGTCCCTAAACCCTCCCCTCCCCAAGCCTCACTCCCATAATCTCCAGGAATCCCCCAACCCAGAGTTGGCAAGCCTACTCAGAGTCCTCACATCTGGGCTGGTTTGTTTTTTTCCAGTGTCACATTGGAGACATCAGTAACGGCTGCTTTAGTGGGATCTAGGCCATTTTCCTGAGTAGTGGTTGTTCCACTGCCGGTCCATGCGTTCTGAAAGACAGACTACTCTCGTCACACATTCTCACAGAGTCACTGCCACAAACTACAATCCTTCAAAATTTTCAGGAATAGAAGAAATCCAGGGGTTTGTCTGTTTCACTGTCTCAGTTGCACAAACAAAAGCATAGAGCAAGAGAATTCGAAAGCTACCCAATCCATATAGATTATAAAACCGTCAGAATAAGCAGCACAAGAGGGGCAGATTCTTATAGATGCCAAATGCAGCACTTGGTGACCCCAAAAGCTGGATTTGACTGGGGAGGGGAGGCCTCTAGACCTCTCCTCATTCATAGAAATGTGCTTAGTTTTTGCTTTCTGTCCACAGTTAATGTCATACTGAAAGACGGTCTCCTGCTCAGTGGGAGTGGCCTTCCAGATGTCTACACAGCCAAAGCCCTCCACTTCCATTGGGGAAATGGTGCCGCCCAGCCAGGATCTGAGCACTGTGTTGATGGCAAACGGTACTCTATGGAGGTGAGGACATAGAAAACCCCCCCAGGCCAGCTGGTGAGGCCAGACACAGAGTTCGAGGAGGCTCCTATGCCTGTTCAGAGTTGCACAGAAGGGACAATTCCATCTCCTTCTGCTTCAAGGTGCTTCAAGGACCGGAGAAGCCACATATCATGATTACCGTAATACCTGAAGTCATCCTAAATTGAGCCAGAGGTCCACCTTGCAAAAGGAGAAGCGACTCTAAATAACAGTGTTCCTCTGAGCATGTGTAAAGAGCACTGTTTTACCACTGACTAACCACCATAATGTAACCTTTACACATTTTAGAGCAGAATGTAGGGCTTTTAAGCCAAAAGGCTTTGTGAAAAGTAAAAGAGGGGGATATGAGAACAGATTCTCAATTAAGTAGCAGATTTAGTACTAAGAGATTTGCAGAGGGATCCCAAACTGATCCTGTTTTTCCTCCCTTCAGCTACACATTGTGCATACCAGGAACAACATGAGCATGTCAGAGGCATTGGATGATCCTCAAGGAATCGCTGTGCTGGCATTTTTTGTCCAGGTGAGGGACGCAGACCACGCTCTCCTGGCCGGCTTGCTGTGCAAACTTTGGCTGTGCTGCGAATTCTCTGAGTTCCCCCCCCCTCCCAAGAATCCTGGGAGCTGTAGTTTGTTGATTTCTGCCACTGTTTTGTTGTGGTGGAAAATGCCATCACATCACCGCCAGCTGACAGCGACCCCGTAGGGCTTCCAAGCCATGCTGTTGCCTCCCATCCAGATACTAACCAGGGCTGATCCCCACTTGGCTTCCAAGAACTGACGAGGTCAGGCTGGTGTGGGCTGTGCAGGTCAGGGCGGCCACTCTTTCACAGAAACCGAAACCCCAGAATTCCCTGAGAAAAGGGAATGGCCTCTTAAACCAAATTTCAAAACAGCCAATGGAAGAGCTGGAGGAAACGAAAAATCCTTCCTCGACGATAGATTTTCCTACACGATACACACGTCTCTTTTCTCAAGAAGCTCTTGTGTTGTGGGATAAGGCCTTTCCTCCGGCATTCCAAACTGCAGCCCTCTGTCCTCAGTGGCAAAAGGGTTCGTTTCAGGGGCTTCCTTGAAGGGTGGGCCTGCTATGGGACAGTGCCCGTGGACAGAGTAGCACAACTCCTGCCTTTTGGGGCCCGGGATTTTTAAGCTAGTTTCGGAAAGGTGGAAGGGGAAATAGAGATTTAATCAAAGTAGGGAATGTGTGAGTACTACTACTAGGACACCCGGGTTCTTTGCCCCTGGGGTTGCCAACCTCCAGGTGTGGCCTCGAGATCTCCTGCTATTACAGTCTCCAGACAAGAGAGATCAGTTCCCCTGGAGAAAATGGCTGCTTTGGAGGGTGAACTCTATGGCACTGTCCCCTGCTAGACACCCTCCCCTTCCCAGAGCCCGCCCTTCCTAGACTCCAGGTATTTCTGGACTCAGAGCTCAGAACCCTATCTGCCACACACTCCTTCCACACCTCATAAAACTTCGTTGGTCTTAAAGGTGCCACTGGGCTTGAACTTTGTTCTTCCATGCCTCAGTTTCCCCTTTCTCCTGTTTTCTGTCTCCTGCAGGCTTCTGACAGTGCCAAGGGCAAGACGGCTAAAGCATGGGAATCCTTTTCTAAGAACCTCGAAAAAATCGCCAAGAAGGGTGAGTAGGTGACAGGGGAGGTC
This sequence comes from Gekko japonicus, assembly GCF_001447785.1. NCBI lineage: Eukaryota > Metazoa > Chordata > Lepidosauria > Squamata > Gekkonidae > Gekko > Gekko japonicus. The sequence continues at coordinate 19,943 of NW_015162541.1, read as the reverse complement.
AAGGAAGGACTTTCCTAGGGTTCTTCCCTAGGGTTGCCAAACTCCAGGTGGTGCCTGGAGACCTCCCGTTATCACAACTGATCTCCAGGCAACAGAGATCAGTTCGCTTGGAGAAAACGGCTGCTTTCAAAGGTGGACTCTGTGGCATTCTACCCCACTGAAGTCCCTCCCCTCCTCAAGCCCCACCTTCTTCAGGCTGTACACCCAAAACCTCCGGATATTTCCCAACCCAGAGCTGCCAACCCTATTCTTTCCTCTGAGGAAGACAGTGGTGCCCCTCGTAGATAGGACAATAAAGGAGAATGTATTTCCTCCTGTGTGTTACCCATTTCAGCCATTTTGAAAGTGGTGACATGTCATGGCTCCTCCTGATGAATACAGGGAATTATAGTTGTGTTACTGTGCATTCCGACAGGCAGCTAATACCGCAATTGGCCCAGCTCTAATTTGATCCCGATCTTTTTTATCCAGCATTGCACGACCAGACAGCTCACCTTATCGCGCGCGTACTCTGCGGTGGATTGTCTAGACGGCATTCACCTGAAGGAGCTGCGCAGTTGTTTTTTGGGTTTTTTTAAAATTCTGTTTGCACATGCGCATCCGCGCCTCAATGTGTACTTGTTTTTTTGCGCATGCACAGAGTTGAATGGTTAAAGCACCACCAGCGGTACCTCTCTCTAGGTACCTTTTTAATTAATTAATGCAGTTCATAAAATTCATGGGCCGTTTAGAAACATGAAATTGTCCGGAACGTTTGAGCGGAGCTCTGCGGCTGTCGCGCGTTTACATGTTTATGCGCATATCGCTAAGAATTTTTTAAAATGGCGCCCGACCATCCTGACGGGAGGATTGCACGCTGGAATTACACTACTTAACATCATTCAATTCAAAACAAAGTATCAAAACAAAGTACACACATCAAAGCAAAGTGTGAATTACCTCACTTTTCTTCACATAGCATTTACTACAATGTTGCTTTCAAGTTTTCAAGTGTTTATAACACAAAAAGTTGTATAGACACATTTAGTAATGATTTACGCTTAGCTCTTTCTCGGTTTCCTATTCTGGCTAGCCTAGTTCTCCTCAAAACTAATCCTCCTTATCCTCAGCCATTTATATATTCCTTCCCATTTTCCCCAATACTTATTTTCTGATTTTTGTTTTAATTCCATGTTTACTCTATCCATTTCTGCTATTTCCAATATCTTATTTTTTAATTTTAAAACATGAAAATAAAGCTACCTTTATTGCCTGAGATATTCTTATTGAATATGATTCCAGATGAAATTAAGAAACACAAACATATAATTATTTATATTATAACGGCAGCAAGAATCTTAATCGCAAAAAGATGGAAAACTAAGATATTACCCCCAATAAATGAACAACATTTATTTCAAGGTGACGCTTTTGTGAGTCACAGTGCACTTCTTCACATACATTGAAATAAATGTTACGTTTTTAAAGATCCCTCCGGATCTTCATGATATTTTTTTTTCCCTTTGTGCACTGGCCAGAAACCCTCGGGGGCCCTTGGCTGGGCGCCACCATCATTCAAGCCTGTCTGAAATGGGTTTCAGTTTGAAACAGATGGTATGTTTTCCTCCTCCTTCACTCATACAGGTTCAGATACAGACATTAAAAGCACCGTCTCCCTCCAGGACTTAATGGGTCGCACAAATCTCGCCCGCTACTACCGCTACAGCGGGTCCCTCACCACTCCCAACTGCAACGAGGTCGTAATCTGGACTGTCTTTGCGGATCCCATTCTGGTGCCCTCCAAAGTGGTGAGTGCAACTGCCTTGGTTGGCGATGGGAGGGGAGGGGGAGATGCCAGAATACAGAGGGGAGGGCCTAGCTGGGTGGAAGAGGAAAGCAGTTATCTTTGGAGCCGGTTCCTCTCCCTTTAACGGAGGAGCTTCATTTGTCCCTGTTAGCATTCTGTGTCCCGTTTAGCTCCATCTGCTGACTTCTGCATATCCAAACCCTCTTAAAGTGACAGAAGAAGGGCAAGCTTTTTGTTCTTGAGGCCACTGGCCGGAGAAGTAGTTGTCTCAAGGAGAGTTGGTGAGGTGAGCTGAGAAGCTGCTGCTACTACAGCTGGAGACACTTTCTTAAAGTCTTGAGAAGGAAGAGGCTTGGAAGAGCAGAAAGGGCCCTTCCAACTGAGACTCTGTTTTGCATTTTGTCCCATTGATTTGTCCGGCTCACACAATTCTACCTAAAAGGGTCGCTCTAATACGTTCTCTCCCCCAACAGGGTGGCCAGTGTGGGCCCAGGCTCTGCCTCCTCCTTAAAACCTGTTCTCTTCCTTCTTCCCTCCAATAGGTAGCATATTTCCCACTGGATCTCCGTACGACAGACTCTTCTGTGGGGCCTCACCTGGTCAACAACTTCCGCCCCCTGCAGAGACTCCACAACAGAACAGTGGAAGCATCTGCCATTTTGAAGCCTCGTTCGACCGCCTCCCAAACCTCACAGCCAGTAGCACCCATCCTGTTCTTCCTTGGCGTCAGCGCTCTTGGGGTCTTACCCATATAAAGGTTGTGGATGGTCAGAACCGCCCAGCGGAGGAGATGGCATGATCTCGTCAGAGGACAAAACTTGATCACAGCTCTTCCTGCCCCACCCCAAACTCCGAATCTTCCTCCATCTACCTCTCATCCAGCTCCCCAGTAGCAAAAGTCACTGGCAAGTGGCACTAAAAGGGTGGGAGGTGTACATTTCAGAGAGAGGATCAGGAGCACAGGGAAGACAGTAATAGGAGGCAGTGATTCTCGGTGGGAGGGTAGCCCACTTCGGTTGGCTATAGCTAGAACTGAGCTGAGATTTCTCATCACCTTGATAAAAACAACTAATTTTTGAACACCTGAAGTTTAGAAGTGTTGAAAATGTTAATACCGGAGTTCTCAAATCCGTTTTCAGGATGAGACTCGAAAGACCCATCACCAAACTGTGAGCACTCGGACACATTGGTGTTCTCTCACCAAAGCCTAAATCCAACACAAAAATGAGAACAGTGATTCCAATAAACGACAGATTTGGTTTGGATGTTGAGATTTATGTTTTTGGACACAGAATTACAATGTAGTACCCACCCACCCCAAAAAATGTCTTTCGACTCTAGTTGTAGCAGGAAGAGACAAAAACTGTGAATCTCAGAGCCCAGTCACACATACATGGACATAAAATTACAGTGACCCAGAGCGCTCATTCAAACATGCATTTACACCACATCAAACTTTCATAATTCCCAAGTGTTACTTTAAAGGCACTAACTTCCCAACAGAGTCTGTTCATACCTGCTGGTGCCATTTGGCATCAAATGTTGCGTGGTGTGCTTGCTTGAAACACTCCCTGGTACTTTTCCCATAATGCCACAGGACAACAGTGGCACATTCTGAGGTATTGTCATGGTGTTTGGTATGTGTTTTAAAATTTCCCCTCAAACGAAAAACTGGGGCAAACATCCCCCTTTTAACTACCTCATCTGGCTTCTTTTTTAAATATTCTCTTTGTTAGAAGATATTCTTTAATAGCAGGAAGGATTTCTGTAATCTTCTATCATGAAAAAGTGTAGTTTCTTGAACTTACTGTAAGCCACTCATTAAGGATTGGGAAAGAATCTTTAAAATGTTAAGTGGAAATGTTCGGGGGTTGGAAGGTGTGTTAATATAACTTCCTTCATCATGTTCGGGGGATCCTTAATGTGAAAACTGTTTTGAAAAATTACTGACTTTTATGAATAAGCGGTGATGTACAGGACAAATACGTGTGCAATTAATATTTTTTGAACGTTTGTGTGGCCACGTTCATATGAACAGAGGCACAAATAGTGATAAGTATTTTCTGTAGTAGTTGTGTGGGATGATGCATCTTGTTCTGTGTGTAGTTCAAACATTCTTAATATATAAGACTACATAGTTCTAGTTTTTTCCTTTCAAGGTGGAACACACCCAGGAGAGTCATGGAAGTCTATCACTGAATTAACCTCTGTTTTGCTGCCTAGGCAGGAGATAATTCTCCTGTCTATGGTAAAGAGAGGTAACCTGGGAAGGAAAGAAGATGGCCCTGCATCAGGGTGGCCAACTTCCAGGTAGGCGATGTATGTCCAACTGATCTCTAGAATACAGAGATCAGTTCCCCTGGAGAAAATGGCTGCCTCGGAAGGTGGACTCTGTGCCATTATATCCCTCTGAGATCTCTCCTCTCCCCAAACCTACCCCTCCTGGAGCTGGCAACCTTACCCGTCATGCATAGAGAACTGGAATTTATTTCTATTAAACTGAAGCAACTTTTGGCATGTTTGTAGTTTTACCCAGTGTACTACACAAACAAAGGACCTGTCTTCCTCTCCTGATGGTGGGACTCAGGAAATTCTCCATTTTGTATAGAACAAACAAGTTTAACAGGTTGTTTTTTCTTACACAGGTCAGTAAGAGGTGTAGCTTTGGTCGCAAAATGATTGACGAATCTTCTGTAATAACCGAATAGGCCTAGGAAACTCTCAACATTACACTTAGTCTTAGGGACAGGCTGATCTAGGATGCTTTGAACCTTGGCATCTAGAGGCTTAATTGTACCTTGGCCTAGGTACTGAACCTCCCCCAAACCGAATTGACACTTTTGTACTTTGATGGTGAGGCCAGCAGATTGACTCAAGTGGTCTGTCTATGTGTCATTAAAGATTGCAATGTCATCAATGTATGCACATGAGAATTTGACAAGCCATGTAACAAGATGTTAACTAATCTTTGAAAGATTGCTGGGATGTTACGGAGCCCAAACGGCATAGGCACAAACTGAAATAGTCCAAGGTGTGTCACAAAAGCAGATTTAAGTGAGGATGCTTGCCAGTGTCCTTTATTCAAATCCAAAACATGAATGAACTTGGCCTTGCCTAGTTTTTCAATCAGTTCATCGATTCAAGGCAAGGGAAATTGATCAGGCACAATTATGGCATTCAGTCTCCTATAGTCCACACAAAGACGTATTCCTCCACCTTTCTTGGGCACTAGAACAACAGGACTGCTCCAAGCAGAAGGGCTTGGTTTAATAACATCCAGGGCTTTTTTTGTAGAAAAAGCCCAGCAGGAACTCATTAACATAATAGGCCACACCCAACAGCAGAAACACATTAGCATATTAGGCCACACCCTGACAGTGCAGCTCATTAGCGTATTAGGCCACACCCCATGCCTTCCCTTGGCTAGCCCGGGCAAGCCCCCCCTTGAAGGGAAGGGAAGACAGTTTAAACTGCCTTCCCTTGGCTTGCTTAAGTGCCCCATGGCTGCAGGGAGCCCAGACAAGCCGCCCTTGGACAGGCCAAGGAAGGCATGGGGAGGCATTTAAATGCCTCCCCAATCCTTCCAGCCCCCCCGGCTCACCCACCTCGGAGTCGCTGGGTGGGGTGTACCTCTCCAGGCCTTCCCTCTGTAGCCACGCACACAGAGGTTTTGACTGTAGTGGGCGTGGCCAACTCTGAAGCCAGCCGGAACTCCGTTCCTGTGCGTTCCTGCCCAAAAATAGCCCTGAATTAACATCCATGTCTAGTATACTCTGTATCTCGTGAGCAATGTCCTTCCCATGCTGGCCCCTTACCCAGTAAGGATGGCTAGCAGTAGGCATAGAATTTTCAGTATTGATACTATGAGTAATCAAATGAGTCCTGCCAGGCTGACTAGTGAACACATTTCTGAATTGATCTAAAAGAGCATACTGTTGAGCAGCTTGATCTTCATCTAAAACAGGATCCAAAAGTATGTCTTCAGCCCCTCTCTGTTGTTGACATTCTGAAAGCATATCCAAAGGCTATTCAGGAGAGTCATCTTCCCTCCTTAACATAAACATTCCAGGCAAGTGCTCATAATATCTTTTCAGAGAATTCACATGGTAGATCTTAGGCTTATGGTGCTCTTCTGGGCAAGAGACAAAATAGTTCACAGCATTCAGTTGCTTAACAAATGCACACATCCTGTGTGGTTTGAAGGTCTCAGATGAGAACCTTATCTCATACATATGCTTCTGAGTTTGCTGGGTGGCTTTCAGGTTGTCTTGGGCCACACACCACACTAGGTGCTCTTGCTACACTAGGTGCTGTAATAGTTGACAATGGAATTGTTTTACAATAATGAGTACAAAAATCAATCACTGTCAAAATAAACTTTCCCCAAGATCCTGTGGGCTTAGCAAACGGGCCAAGAATATCAATGCCCCATTTTGCAAATGGCTTTGCTTCCGAAGACGATGGTTGGAACGGAGCGTTAGGGTGGTCTCTGTCGTACCCCACTTCCTGACGTGTCACAACTCCTCACAAATTCTTTCACACTCACACCTGAGGGCCAGTAAAAATATTGAGTAACTTTCTCAAGTGTCCTCTTAATACCAAAATGTCCAGCAAATGCCACTCATGAGAGAGTTTTAGCACAGTAGCTCCATAACTCTGTGGAATGACTAATTGTTTCTGGGGTGCAGACTCTTTTGCCAACCGCTTGGGATACTATTTGTGATACAAAAGGACATTTTCAACAATAAATCTCACACACTTGTCTGCGCATACTCTAGGATCGCAATTCACCGAAGCACAGCAAGTTTCTAAAGTCTCATCTGTTTGCTGAGCTTTCAAGAAGTCTGCTGTTTCAGCTAACACTGGGAAGATTTTGTCTCTCTCCCTCTTGAACTAAAGCAGTTCTATTTCCCCCCAGCTCTCCCTGTTCCTGAGCTGGCACTTCGCTCTGCTCACGAGCACTGACAGACAAGCAAGGAGAGTGTGTGGGAAGATTTACAACCTCACAGCTTTCCCGAGCGGTCTGCATAGAAACAGAGCGGCTTAGCACTTTAACAGAAAGAGGTGGTTGATTTAAAATCTCACACAGATATTGTCTAAAACCCAAATCATTGCCTATAAGACACTTAGTACCACAATTTTTGTCATGAACGAGAACAGGCAACTCACCCTTAAAGTCTTGATATTCCATGGCCCCGGTCACACGGGCCGGATATCGTGGGGGGGAGGCGTGGCTGTTTGCCCCACAGCGAAATAACGCACGACTGCGCGATCAGGCGTCGCCTCGTGGTTCCGACGAGGTCCCGTGGTTAGGGGGGAGGTGCCAATCACACGACGCGCCAAAGAAGCGGCGCGGCAAACGGGGTTGTGTTGTTGTTTTTTAACCTGAAGTATGTGCATGCCCCGTTGGGTGCTTGTGCGCATCCCTGGAGAACTCGGAAAAAAACAACCCTTTTCGCAATGGGGCATGGGCGGGTGCCGGATGCCACCGGAAACACGATCAGATGCCTGCCCTTGCCCCGCGGTTTCCGGAAACTAGTACCTCCGAGGTACTAGTTTTTTGCCGCGCATCTTCGGCGGGAAGCCTCGGTTGAGCCACGGGAGCTCTACGCTTCCCAGATGTGGCGGTGAGATCGCGCCCGGAAAATCCGCCTATCTTCCATCTCTCTAGCGTGGCTAATGCTCTGTGTGACCGGGGCCAATGTAATCTTTTGCAATGCCCCTTTTAATTGGCTCAGTTGCGTAAGGGGAAAACCCAGAACTGTTTTCCTGGAATGACCTGTCCATCCAGCAACAAATCTCAATGCACCGAAGACAGATCCGATCCACTGCCTCTCAGTCCCACCAGCTGAATGTTGCTGATGCGAATTTCATGTCCAAATCGGACGTGAAGACGGACAACTTGCTGGGGCAGAGGTTGGAGCTTCCGGCTCTCCTTCCTCCCAATTCTCCAAAGCTGATGTCGTCTCAGGCAGCTGCATCGCTCTCACACCAGGGGTGCTGGTTTTCCTCTTTTCTCTGTTTCTTAGCACAGGGCACCCAGATTGTATGTGTCCTGGCATCTTACAAAAAAACCAAACAGAGATCACTTCGAGGTGTAACTTGAGGATGAACTTCTGCTATTGGCGAAGAGGCTTTTTTAGCAGGGGTCTTGCCCAGCATAGACACTTTATCGGCATCTGCAACTGCTGGGCACGCTCCACTGCTCCCTCCTGCAAATGGCAATTTCCCCAGAGACTTCTGGCTGATGCAGTTTCATGTACTCTGCCATGTGGGCAGCTTGAGCCATGGACACAGGCTCCCACTCTCGCACTAAGGCTCAAATCACGGACGGAACAAACTCCTTCAGAGGTCAGCCAATGATCCAAATTCTGAGACAGCTTCACAGCTACAGCATGAAGACGAGTCTGCCAAGCTGATTTATCCACTTTTCTAAAAGTTCTTCTATAGGTTTCAGAAGACAAAGCAAAACGTTGTTTAGCCGAAGTCTTAAACTTCTGGTAATCCTGGGCATCCTGCAAAGGCATATGTCCCATCAAATCAGCAAGAGTTCCAGTCACTTGGGACCTCAGAATAGACACGGAGTAATGCTGAGGAACTCCAAGGTCAGAACATGTCAATTCAAACAGCGAGAAGAAAACCAGGAATGTCCTGGTCCTCCTTATACGTCGGAAACACTCCGCAATCATGAATCCACGCAGAGTCAACTCTCCGTCTCTGCAAATGAAGGTGGGCCAGTGAGCCCATAGCACTCTCATGTCTATACTCCGCTCAAGGCCATTCTTTCTCCACTGTCCAAAACTCATGGTCAAAAGGCTGGTGTCTTCTTCGCATACAGCCGAACAGTCTGTCAGAGTCACTGACATCTCTAAAATCCAAACAGACACAGTCATCAGTAGCTTCCTCGCTGGTCTGTCCTCTCGGGTCTTGGAATCCAGCAGAACATCTGGAGTGAATCCTCAGCTCCTCTCTGTCTGGTCTTCCATGTAGAGACAGTTCCTCTGGTTCAAAAGTTCGAATCCTCAACCTAACATCTAAGGTCTGGAGTCTCTCTCTCTCTCTCCTGCTCCAACTCCAGCAGGTCAGCTGCCGGGCCTCCTTCTGCCATTTCAACACCCCGACCCAACTAACCAGAAAACAAAAAACTCTCACAGCACAGTTCATTAATTAAATTAAAGGTAACAAGATGAACTTTAGTTTAATCAACTTTAATCATGTTGACTTTAATGGGGTTAAAAATTAATGCCCCCTGACGGGAAAAAAATCCTAGCTATGGTCCCTGGGACTACTGTTAAGGAAGCCAAGGTGCAGCAAACAAAGGTTGTGGTCACACGGCCAAGCTTATTCCTGCTGCTGTATATTTGATCAGGGATAATTTTTTGTGATCACACATCCCTCCCTGAACCACTTGCATTGTGTGACGAGGCTCCAGGCACCGTCCAGATGGCCCCGCCTGCATATTTTCCTTTATACTTTCTCAAGGAAAAGGGATAGTGACTTACCATTTTAATGAAAGTTAAGAACTACTACATTGTACTACATTGTTAGAATAGGTGGTTATAATGATATAGTACTATAACGGTCTGTCAATTACTGATGGTTTTTTTTTTTTTAAAAAAAAACTCTTTGGAGAGGAGGAGAATGGCAGCCACGGGAATTGAGTAAAGGAAAACTGCACCAATATTGATGGGATCTGAAAAAATGTCCACCTTCCCAAGGACACTTTGACTGCAAACTTGCCCAAAAGAACAGATCCAACCAGATCACAGCAAAGTAGGAGACAACCTGTGGATGCCCCCCCCTCCAAATAGGACTAAGGAAGCCAAGGCACAGCAAACTAACTCCAGGTCTCTAAAGAGGCAGCATATGAATGTTCTAAATAAATAAAAGTAACATCCTCCCCACCATTGACCCCACCCCCCCTCTCTGATGGAAGAAGAAGAAGAGATTGGATTTATACCCCGCCCTTCACTACCCAAAGGAGTCTCAGAGCGGCTTACAAACTCCTTTTCCTTCCTTCCCTGAGGTAGGTAAAATTAACATCCTCCCCACCATTGACCCCACCCCCTCTCTCTGATGGAAGTCCTGACCCCCCACCTGGCCTCCCCTCAGAGCTTACTTCCCCTTCCAAAGAAGTCCTATCCTGCCCCCCCCCACATCTGACTTCCTCACCCCCTCCCACAGGCAAAAATCCTGCCCTCCATCTTCGTTTTCAAGAGCTTGTGAGCCCGCCCGCTCGCCCAGCCACCCCTAATCCATTTCCTCTATCCCCACCCCGCAAGTGGGAATGAAACTGAGCGGGGAGTCTGGGCCCCGCCTTCTCAGATTCTGACCTACAGTTACCATCTCAGGGCTGGGAAATTCCTGGAGATTTGGGGGTAGACCCCAGGAGAGTGGGGTTTGGGGAGGGGATAGGAAAGGAGGTTTATGGGGATGACAAAGCAGCAACCCACATGTGGGCCGGAGGCCTGTTTGTCTGCTGCAAGAGGCATCTTTTCACTTTCAGTCTGAACACTCCTTAGACCAGGGGTGTCAAACATGTGTCCCGGGGGCCAGATAAGGCCCTTGGAGGGCTTCTGTCAGGCCCGCAGTGGAACTGGCTGTCTTCTGCTTCCAGTTCTGCTGCTGCTGCTGCGTCATCATAGGTTTGCAGTTTACAGATACACACCTGAACAGCGTACTCAAGATTGCAACAGCACAGACATTTTGATGCAATAATTCAGAGCAAGAGGTGTCAGTTATCAGACACTATTAAATAAACAAAATATTGCAAGAGTGCTAATGTTTTAAGCATGCTTTTATTTTAAGTAAAAAAAAAGTTTTGTGTTTGTGTCCTTTTATAAAGTTTATATCTCTGCTACCTGGCATTACATTTTATGACACACATGGCCCAGCCCAACAAGGTCTCATTTATATCAGATCCAGCCCTCATAACAAATGAGTTCGACACCCCTGCCTTAGACTGCAACACGAGGTGGAGGGGGGGATGCAGGCCTGACACCCAAGTCAGGAGCAATGTTCCCTCTAAGCTGTGGAGTCTTGTAAGCGAAAATTCTACTTTGTGAGCTACTGGCATTAAAGTTGTGAGCGAGCAATTTGGCTACTGCATAAATTAGTTTGCTCTGGGGCTGTCCTTCCTGAGCTAAGACAAAAATGTGTGAGCCAGAGGCTAACAAATTGTGAGCTAGCTCACACTAACTCAGCTTAGAGGGAACACTGGTCAGGAGTTTCCTTGCTGCTGGGAAAAGAGGAGAGGGGGAGCCAGGATACCACTTTCCCCCCCTCAAAGGGTTCCTCTGTTTACTTTCAACAGCTGCACCAAAGGC
>NW_015162541.1:3447-7649 GCF_001447785.1 Gekko japonicus | reverse complement strand
AACAGCACAGACATTTTGATGCAATAATTCAGAGCAAGAGGTGTCAGTTATCAGACACTATTAAATAAACAAAATATTGCAAGAGTGCTAATGTTTTAAGCATGCTTTTATTTTAAGTAAAAAAAAAGTTTTGTGTTTGTGTCCTTTTATAAAGTTTATATCTCTGCTACCTGGCATTACATTTTATGACACACATGGCCCAGCCCAACAAGGTCTCATTTATATCAGATCCAGCCCTCATAACAAATGAGTTCGACACCCCTGCCTTAGACTGCAACACGAGGTGGAGGGGGGGATGCAGGCCTGACACCCAAGTCAGGAGCAATGTTCCCTCTAAGCTGTGGAGTCTTGTAAGCGAAAATTCTACTTTGTGAGCTACTGGCATTAAAGTTGTGAGCGAGCAATTTGGCTACTGCATAAATTAGTTTGCTCTGGGGCTGTCCTTCCTGAGCTAAGACAAAAATGTGTGAGCCAGAGGCTAACAAATTGTGAGCTAGCTCACACTAACTCAGCTTAGAGGGAACACTGGTCAGGAGTTTCCTTGCTGCTGGGAAAAGAGGAGAGGGGGAGCCAGCTTCATCTGCTGAATTTCTGCCTGTCTAGCAGCTATTAGAAGCAGAGAGAGTAGGATTGCTAACCGTCAGGTGGTGGTTGGAGATATCCTGGGCTTACAACTGATTTCCAAGTGACAGAGACGGTGGCCCCTATGACATTATACCCCTTGAAGTCCCTCCCTAGCTTCATCTGCTGAATTTCTGCCTGTCTAGCAGCTATTAGAAGCAGAGAGAGTAGGATTGCTAACCGTCAGGTGGTGGTTGGAGATATCCTGGGCTTACAACTGATTTCCAAGTGACAGAGACGGTGGCCCCTATGACATTATACCCCTTGAAGTCCCTCCCCTTCCCAAACCCGGCCCTCTTCAGGTCCCAACCCCAGAATCTCCAGGTATTTCCCAACCTGGATCTGGCAACCCAAAGGGGAAAGATGGCAGCCCTAGTTTTGTGTGGGAGAGCTTGGGTGGAGGGAAACAAAATGGGCACAGAAACCTGTTAATGGGCACTAGGAAAGACCAACAGGGACAAAGGGGGGGGGGGGAACCTGAACCTAAAACTTAGAATCCAGAACCTGACAAAGGTTAGTCAAATGCAAGAAAGTAAAGGTAAAGGTTACCTTGCTCGAAAGCCAGTCGAATCCGACTCTAGGGTTGCGGTGCTCATCTCCGTTTCAAAGCCGAAGAGCCAGCGCTGTCCGAAGACATTTCCATGGTCATGTGGCCAGCATGACTAAACACCAAGGCGCACGGAACGTTGTTACCTTCCCACCGAAGTGGTACCTACTTATCTACTTGCAATTTCTTGCTTTCGAACTGCTAGGTTGGCAGGAGCTGGAACTAGAGATGGGAGCTCACTCCGTCATGCGGCACCCGGGTCTCGAACTGCTGAACTACTGACCTTCCACAGCCTGCAGTTCAGCGACTTAACCACTTGACCCACCGCAGCTCCTAAATGCAAGAAAGGGGGCCAGTATTAAAATCTTAGTGAAGGAAATATTTATTTATATATTTATATAATAGCCCTTATGTTCCTCACTATTGACCTCTGAGGAAGGCCTATATAGGCTGAAACGCGTCAGGTCAGATTTCTCCGCCCTTGTGTTTTATCGTTTGTTATTTATACATAACGTGTGATTGAGCCCTTATTAAGAGTGGGGTTCTGATACTGAAGCCAAAAAGAGCAGCCAACCGGAAGCCCAGAACCGCTTGCCTGCTCTGACAGAAGCATCCGTGGGTCAGAAGACGGGACCCTGAAGCTCACCGCTCTGAAGCAGTGGCATCTAAAGGTCCTCACCGAAGCCTAAGATGTCTAACAGCCAGGAGTGCCTCGGAGAAACCTGAACGTGATCTTTCTCATGTTCGGAGGCTGAGAGTCATTTCCTAATTGTGAAACTGTTTGCTCACGTCTCTTGTTCAACGACTCTCTTCCCTGCAGGGACTGGCACAGAAGGCATCAGCCCCGTGTGGATTTCTCAGAGACCGGGGCCCTCTCTCGGCTTGCTTCCCTCCTCCTCTTTCTCGCCTGCCCGTGTCTTCTTCTCCCTTTCCCCTCCTCTCTGGTAACCTACCCTTCCTTTCTTGGTAATTCCACCCGCCCCAGCAGCCAGGCTGGGCGGTGACCTTGGTGCCTCGTATATATGCACAAGACGCCAGGATGCTTCATAGCCCTCATCCTGGGTCACCTTGTCCAGCGGGACGGAGAGAGACAGGTGCACCTGACAGGTGAGCCGTCTTGGGGCCTGGAGAGGAGGAATCAGAGGGGCTGGCAGGATTGGGTGTGGCACATTTCGCCTCTGGGGGGGGCATCCAGACCCAGGGTGGGAAGAAGGTGGGGAGCTGGGCGGGTGCCCAGAAAGGTTAGCGTGGCTCCAGCTGTTAATTTCTCATAACCCTGCTGATGTGAAAAGCCCCACATCCCAGTCCCAGGGTGGGGTGTCATGTGGTTCTTTTCAGGGATTTCAAAATGCATTTTGTACATGCTCAGAGGCATGCTGCTCTTCAGTAAGAACAGGGCAGGATCAGTTGGAGGCTAACTAGTCCAATGTCTGGGAACTCCCATTCAAGACACGGCTGATTGTCTCCTGTTATCTGCCCCTCCACATTTGGTGTTTGAAGTTAAGCTGCCTCTGACCATGGAGGTTCTGCAGAGCTACCGCAGCTAACCATCCGCTGACAGACTGCTCCTCCATTAATAGGTCTAATCAGTTTTTAAACTGCTGGCCATCATCCCATCTGGTGGCATCGCGTTCCAGAAGTTACTTGCGCATTCTTACTGCTTCACGTCTTCTAGGACTTTTAGCCCAGGCATGTTTTCTTCTGAGCACGGGGATTCTAGAGCTGTGTTCTGGCTTCTGTTCAGGTCACTTTGGAAGATTTGTCCTTTCTATATAAAAAACATTCTGGATTGAAATTGGTGCAATAGCAGCATGTAGATTTCTGTTTGGGGCATTTTTTTCACTTTTGTAAGGACCCTGAACGTGTCAAAACATTGTGTGTGTGTGTGTGTGTGTATGTGTGCATTTTATTTTGCATTTGTGACACCACTGTGGATTATACTTCAAGGCAATATAACTCCACCCATCTTGGTTCAGTACAGCCAAAAAGTTTTATAAAAAGTTATAAAAATTACCTTGGATTTATTCCCCGCCCTTCACTACCCGAAGGAGTCTCAGAGCGGCTTACAATACCTTTTCGCTTCCCCTCCCCACAACAGACACCCTGAGGGGTAGGTGGGGCTGAATGAATATTATCACCTGTGTCACCCTTAGATGGCAGAGTTGCTGGAAGGGCTCTCCTCCCCATTAAAGGCCAGGGAATCCCCAACTTTTCTGAGCCCATGGGCACCTCTGGGGGTTTTTTGGGGGGGCCCTGCAACCACAAAATGGCCACCATGGGAGGGGAAGCCAGAGATGCCCAGAGAGGAAGCCCAAGGGCAGGGGACAGAAGGGGTCATTTTTACAAATACACTTGGAAAGAGGAGTGAGAGAGAGAACAGAACCAACACTGTGATGGCAGCTGCCACCAGAACCACATTATTCCAATTTGCACAGCCAATCAGATCTCCAGTGCTCCATCAGAAGCCCTCATGAGGAGGAGCACCACCTGGCCCCGCCCACTTTCTAAAAACACTTCGCGGCGGCTGTTGGTGACCCCTGGCATAGGCAAGGGTGATGTCTAGTGGACACACTAGTTCAAGGTGTGTGTCATTTAACACCTTCTCCTGCTTCTTTCTCCCTAACAGGCGTGCATACCATGGCTCTCACAAGAGTACAAGGAATCTCCACAATGGTTCTCCTGCTTTCAGGGGCCTGCTACGCAGCTGTGGAAGGTAAGGCTACTGTGCGCGCGCACATTCCTAGCCGCCAGGGTTTCATTTCGCTAGAGGATATGATGAAGGGGTCGTAATTATATGGCCCCTCCCCACACATCTATCCAGTCCAGGGGTCCAGCAACCTTTTATAATTAACAAGCAAGACCAGGGGTCATTTCGTAGACAAAGAGGTGCAGGAGCTCATTAGCATAACTCATTTGCATAACTCATTTGCATAGGCCACACACCCTGACATCACCGGAAGTGGGTCGGAAGGCAACACCCACCGCTCAGGCTCTACTGGACTGTTTTGAATTGCTAGCTATTGGGGGTGGGGGG
>NW_015162541.1:0-3371 GCF_001447785.1 Gekko japonicus | reverse complement strand
TTGGACCGGGGGGCCGGGGGGGGGCTCTGCAGCTTACCTGGCTGCTTCTTGCTCTGACTGAGGGCTGCTGGGAGCAGGGGGTAGGGGTTGTTGCATGTGCCCGCCCCCTGGGCTCTTTACTGCCGGAGCTCCGCTCCTGTGCGCTCCCGCAGGAAATGACCCCTGAGCAAGACTACCTCAGGATTTAGAGCAAGAGGTCAACAAAGGGCCAGTACAAGAAATTGCATTTGCATAACCAAAAATATACTTCTTAACATTATTGATCGTTCACATGTCGGTCAACATCCATAAAGTCCCCCCCGCCCCACCTGTGCTTGTTGTGAGTCCCTTCCAGTATTCCCTCTAAACTGAGTTAGTGTTGAGCAAACTAATTTATTCAGTAGCCAGATTGCTCTGGAGCCCTCCTTCCTGAGCGGAGACAAAAGTGCGTGAGCCGGAGGCTAAAAAACTGTGAGCTAGCTCACACTCACTCAGCTTAGAGCAGTGGTGGCACTCAGATGGCACGAGTGCCTTCGCCGCAGCCAGGCCCAGACCATCATTAAAGTGTCGAATTCTCTGCCAAATAATTTTAAGTAAATGAAAGCATTTGGGATTGCTTTCCTTACTTTGTTTGGATCATCTTAAATTAATGTATGAGGTTGTTTTTTCTAAAGTAAAACCTCAGTATTCAGGTTAAATTGCCGTGTTGGCACTTTGCGATAAATAAGTGGGGTTTGGGTCGCAGTTTGGGCACTCGGTCTCTAAAAGGTTCGCCATCACTGGCTTAGAGGGAGCATTGGTCCCTTCTTAGGAAAATGGCGCTCACGAGTCCTAACAATAAGAAGTAATAAATATAAACCCGTGCATGCCAAATGGTTGTTGTTTTAATAAACTGGCATAAATCTACCCATGGTTTGCACTTGGATTATTGGCAGCTGTTCACCTCGGTCATGTTTCTTCCCAAAGGCCTGTAAGAAGCCCTTTAGTCCTGACTCCTTAGCGCCTGCCCTTGGCTTCACTTACGGTTCTTCCATCATCTTACCCTTTAACTTTCAGATTTCATGTTTTTCCCCTTAAAGAGCCATATTTGGTTCCATACTGAGCTGTGTTCGGCTCTAGGGTTTTGGCTGCTGGTCCTGGACCTGCCCCTATTTATCTAATCAATTTTTGTCCGTCCCCCCCCCCCCCGAGCCACAACACCGGGTCCTATAATTTCCCTTTTCTCCTTTTGTCCTCACAACAGCCATCTTGTGAGGCTGGTGAGGCTGACGGAGTGAGTGACTGGCCCAAGGTCATCCAGCAAGCTTCATGGGGGGGTAGGGAGGATTTTAACTTGGGTGTCCCAGATCCTAAGAACATAAGAGAAGCCCATGTTGGATCAGGCCAATGGCCCATCCAGCCCAACACTCTGTCACACAGTGGCCAAAAAGACCAGGTGCCACCAGGAGGTCCACCAGTCCACCAGTGGGGCCTATGATTGCAGGAATTTTTTTTACCTGGTCACCAGGCTTCCATTTGGGGTACCAGCCTCACTTAAGGCCACTGGGCCGGATGGGATCTCGCTGGACACCAAGTCTTGGTAGGAAGAGAAGAAGGCGCAAGCATACACTACAATCTATTCTATTGAACCTGAAGCAACATTACAGAAAAGCTGACTGCTCTTAGGGTTACCAACTCAGGGTAGGGAAATTTCCTGGAGATTTGGAGGTGGAGGGCTGGATTTAGGGAGGGGAGAGACTTCAGTGGGGTATAATGCCATAGAGTCCACCCTCTAAAGCAGAGGTGTTCAACTAATTTTTCACGAGAGCCAGATCTGACATAAATGTCACTTTGTTGGGCCAGGCCATGTATAGTGTAAAATGTAATGCCAGGTACCAGAAATACTTAGCATTGGCTGTGAACATACTCCTAATCAGCAGAGCTCGGGGCCAAACCAGCCCTCCTTGCCCCTTATGGTTGCCACCTCTGGCTGGGCGATCCCTGGAGATCTGGGGGACAATGCTCCCTCTAAGCTGTGGAGTCTTGTGAGCAAAGATTCTACTTTGTAAGCTGCTGGCATTAAAGTTGTGAGCGAGCAATCTGGCTACTGCATAAATTAGTTTGCTCTGGAACCATCCTTCCTGAGCTAAGGCAAACATGTGTGAGCTGGAGGTTAAAAAACTGTGAGCTAGCTCGCACTAACTCAGCTTAGAGGGAACACTGCTGGGGGAAGACCTTGGGGAGGGCCTGCATTTGGGGAAGGGAGGAACCTCAGCAGGGGGTATAATACCCTAAAATAGGTCTTCTGGTCCTAATTTGAACTGGTTTCCCCTGAGTTGCTCGCAGGCCGGATAAGAGCCCTTGATGGGCCAGTTCTGGCCCCCGGGCCTTATGTTTGACATGTCTGCTCTAAAGCAGCCATTCTCTCCAAGGGAACTGATCACTTTCATCCGGAGACCGCTTGGAATTCTGGGCAATCTCCAGGCCCCACCTAGTGGATGGTAACCATAACTGAGGCTCTTTTCCTTGCACTCACACCATCTCTGCTTCTTTCCTCTGTAGGTCCCTGGTGCTACGGTGAAGAACACTGCGGTAAGAAACTGCTGTTTTTCTCTTTAACCCCAGATTCTGAGCAAGGCTCATTTTGAGGTTCTCTGGTCAGAATTTATTTTCACACTGGAATGTGTTAACATGTCTCTGAACATATGCAGAGAGCAGTTCTTTCTCCACTTAGTCACTGCACTGAACTGGGATCTAGTAGGAGGGCTACATACCAGCAGAGTATGGCTTTTTGATCAGTTAGAGTCCCAGGGGCCTTTCCCACCCCATGTGGCAGAGGGCAGATTCCCAAGGGCCCTTTTATTAGGGGTAAAATGGCAGAGGAAGAAAGTCCACCCTTCCTCGGTGTGGCAGCTAGGCTTGCCAACTCCAGGTTAGGACATTCCAGGAGATTTGGGGGTGGAGCCTGAAAGATGCTTTCATCTTTTCCTTTTTGTTAAAAAAGAAAAGAAAAGACATTTCCTAGCCAAAAATCTCCCTAACTGAGTTTGGCCTTCAGCGATTCTCTTTAAAAATTAAATCAGTGCAACTTTTCATACTTGCCCTTTCCTCCCCCCCCCTTTCCACCAGGACCTCCAACATGGGTGTCCCTTGGCCACTGCGGTGGCAGTAGACAGTCCCCCATCGACATCATCACTGCCAAAGCCGTCCTCAACCCCACCTTGGGCCCCGTCACCCTTTCTGGCTATGACAACTACAAAAAGCTGCGGGATATGAAGAACACGGGGAAAACAGGTGACCACCAGGTCCTTTTGCTTTTTACAAACCACTTGCCCTCTAGGCCACACGGTGCCAGAAAAAAACTTGGAATGCAGAAATTACCTTGGAGGAGGTGATGCTCCAAGACATCTGCA
>NW_015162540.1:334473-347354 GCF_001447785.1 Gekko japonicus | reverse complement strand
CAAACATAAGCTCATATCGTTACAACTTCAATGCAGTTTTGCAAGGAAGTTAAGATACCTTCGGCTCTGACTGGGAGATTAACCTATAACAATCATGCAAACAGCCGCTCAACGACTGGCAATGGCAAGAGATCCTTCCCTCTGAAACAAGCGGGGCAGCTGTTCCTGCAGAACAAAGAGGCGTGTCGAACTCTTGGTTCAGCTGCAAAGCTGCCCAGTGACAAAATCTCTATTAAAAATTATTTTACTTGAGTTTGTGCTGCTTGGTTTTGGCCAGGGCTATTTTTTGGCAGGAACGCACAGGAACGGAGTTCCGGCTGGCTTCCATGTTGGCCACACCCAGCAGGAACTCATTAGCATAATAGGCCACACCCAACAGCAGGAACTCATTAGGATTGGCTACATTAGGGGTGCGTGGCCTAACATGCAAATGCGTTCCTGCTACAAAAAAGCCCTGGGTTTTGACAACAAACAAGGTAAACAGAATAAGAAGCAAAAGGTGGGTGTGGCTGGATGAGCACACTTCTGGTAACATGGGGGTGTGGCCTAATATGCCAATGTGTTGTACTGTCAGGGGTGTGGCCTAATATGCTAATGGGTTTCTGCTGTTGGGTGTGTCCTATTATGCTAATGAGTTCCTGCTGGGCTTTTTCTACAAAAAAAGCCCTGGTTTTGGCACATGTGTGCATTGTCTTACAGAGCAATGCTTGTAGAAGAAAAATCAAACCAGGGCTTCCCCTCTATGAAAGTCTGTTAGGGAGCAAAGGAAACGTCATCCTTTCTCTGCATTGCCTTTATCAGGTGCTTCTGCATATTAGTTGATGTTGTTTAACTATAAGGGAGGGGGAGAGAATGGCAAATGTGAAAGAAGCATTTCCAGCAGAAGGGGTGGGGGGAGAGGTACCAGTTTCATACCAGCTACATTTATCAGCTTTACTATAATAATTAATTAATGTTTAGTCCCAGATAATTGGGGGAAGAGCAGTTATTTAATAAGAAAAAGGAACGTGCTTCTGAATTTAAAAAGAAAAACAGGGGAAAGGGAAGAGGTTACTAGTAGTAGGAGTCTATCATAAATGAATGATTGCTATTCAAAATGTGCCAAATCAGACATTTTTTGCAGTGTCAGGTTTCCCCTGTGTGCTCTTCTATTCATCTGTGGCTTTCCCTGGTTTCCGTAGATGATTTCTCCCTCCTGGGTGCAAAAACACAGTTTCTCCCCTCTTGGCACACAGCATTCGAATACCCTGTTTCCAGGAATCCCCACTCTGCATCGCAAGAGGGGGCAACAGGGGTCGTTTCGTAGAAAAAGAGCTAGGGGAACTCATTAGCATAACTTATTAGCATATGCCACACCCCCTGACATCACCGGAAGTGTGTCATAAGGCCACACACCCCACCCCCAAAGGTCCCGGCCGCCGCCGCTGGCCTTGCAGCTCCACTGCCGAGCCCCATGAGGGGCCCGGCGGTGGACCTGCAAGGCCGGCGGGAGTGCAAGGAAGCCCCGCAAAGGCCCTCCCTGGTCCCAGGCAGGCAGGGGTGGGGAGAGGCAGGGAGGAAGCAACTTACCCTCCCTCTTCTCCTGCCTCCTCCTGGCTAAATGAGGGTTGGAAACGGGGTGGCCGGAAGCAGGGGGTGGGGCTTCGTCGTGTGCCCCGCCCCCTGTACCTCACCCGGGGGAACTGCGATCCCCCACGATCCCCCCCAAAATGCCCTCTGGGAGGCAAGCTGCGTTTTTGTGCCTGGGAGAGAAAGCCATGGGTGAATAGACGAGCAGGAAGGGGGAAACCTGACACTGCGGAAGATGTCGGAGATCTTGGATATGTGATTCTTTTTTTAAAAAAATGTGATTCTTTTTTTAAAATGTGATTTTTAAAAAAGAGATTCTTTTTTAAAAAAGAGAACAAAGTATTTGCTTTCCCCCTGAAATAATTTAATATACATCAGTATCTAAAAACTGTATTTTATGGATCTGGAAAAGGGGACTCTGCTTCAATAGCTGACCCAAATCCTATGTAGAGTTATTTTAGGTTTAACTCAATGGGGACTTCTGAGCAAATAAATAAATACATATTAGGGCTTCAAGGATGGTAGATGGGCTCCCCCTCGTCAACATGGATTTGCTGAAGCTTCCAGTGCCAGCGCACCATTGTCAGAGTGAAACTATACCTGATAGGGGACAGCTGTATTTGTTGTTCATTTGTCCATCCCAATCACATATGAAAGGCCAGCATTTTAAAATCAAGGGCAATTCAGGGCCGATGGAAGAAGAAGAGAAAAAGAGATTGGATTTATACTCCACCCTTCACTACCCAAAGGTGTCTCAGAGCGGCTTACAAACTCCTTTCCCTTCCCCTCCCCACAACAGGCACCCTGTGAGGTAAAAGAAGAAGAAGAGATTGGATTTATACTCCACCCTTCACTACCCAAAGGTGTCTCAGAGCGGTTTACAAACTCATTTCTCTTCCCCTCCCCACAACAGACACCCTGTGAGGTAAAAGCAGAAGAAGAAGAGATTGGATTTATACCCCGCCCTTCACTGCCCAAAGGTGTCTCAGAGCGGTTTACAAACTCCTTTCCCTTCCCCTCCCCACAACAGACACCCTGTGAGGTGGGTGGGGCTGAGAGAACTCTTTTTAAAAAACACACGTTTATTTTCAAGTTTTTACAGTAAAATTGTACAATAGTTAATACATATTACTCTCTGGAGATTCTTTAAACATTTGTTTCAAACCATTTATCTAATTTTTGCCATCTTTTTTTGAACAAAATTTCATCTTTTGCCAACAGTATCATATTTAATTTGTCCATCTCTCTTATTTCCATAATTCTAGTAACTAACTCCTCTCTACTTGGTATTCGTTCTGATTTCCAGCATTTTGCTAAGAGAATTCTAGAGCTAGTAAGAATATACAGAATCACACATGTATCGTCAAATTTAATCCCATCTGGTAAAATATTAAGTAAGTATACTTCTGGGTCCAACTTCAAATCTATTTCTACAATTTCTGTTATTAACTTATGTACTCTTCTCCAAAATTTTACTACCTTCTCACATCTCCACCATACGTGAAGGTACGAGCCCACATTTTTTTTGCATCTCCAGCAGTTTCCCGCAGTCTTTTTATAGCATTTTGCCACTTTGTCTGGCGACCAATGCCATCGGTAGTGCATTTTAAAGATATTTTCTTTATACGAAATAGCCTTTAGCAGTTTTGTTGACTTCCAAGCTTTGGACCACTTTTCTATGCTTATTTCCTGGCCGAGGTCTTTCATCCAGGTCTTCATGCTTGGTTTTATAATTTCACTCTTGACAGAAACTGCTCTTTTTCAAGGACAGCTGTGCCAGAGCTTGTGACTGACCCAAGATCACATCAGCAGGTGCAAGTGGAGGAGTAGGGAATCAAACCCGGTTCTCCCAGATTAGAGTCCGCACACTTAACCACTACACCAAACTGGCTCTCTGGAAGCGGAACCCCTGCCTGTGTTACATTACTGTGGTTACTTTGCTCTGGCCTAGCTCTGATACCAAAACCGAGGTACCGGGATCAAAGTGTCTGAAGTTAGTTAATGTGGGCTGGGAATCACCAATCCAGTTTATAGGACAATGCAAAGAAGAATTATTCCTTTCTAAACCCATTCATTTCCATAGACTTAGACGGCAGTAGCTCTGCTTTGGATGGCAGAGTAGGAAATACAAAGTAAATATTAAAGATAGAAGTAAATATTAAAGACTGAAGCCAGATCCTTAACCTCTACTTTATATACAAACCAAGGAGTTGTTGTTGTTCAGTCGCACAGTCGAGTCCGACTCTTTGCGACCCCATGGACTAGCTCCCGCCAGGCCCTCCTGTCTTCCGCCGTCCTCTGAAGTTTGCTCAATTTCATGTCCGTTGCATCTATGACACTGTCTAACCATCTCATCCTTTGCCGTCCCCGTCTTCTTTGACCTTCAATCTTTCCCAGCATCAGGGTCTTCTTCTCCAGTGAGTGCTCCCTTCTCATTGGGTGGCCAAAGTATTTGAGCTTCAGTTTCATTATCTGGCCTTCCAGGGAACAGTCAGGGTTGATTTCTTTTAGGATTGACTGATTTGATCTTCTTGCAGTCCAAGGGACTCTCAAGAGTCTTCTCCAGCACCATAGTTCAAAAGAATCTATTCTTCAGCGCTTGGCCTTCCTTATAGTCCAACTCTCGCAGCCATACATGACTACTGGGAATACCATTGCTTTGACCATGCGGACTTTTCACAAAAAAACAAATGTAACCACCTTCTCAGCTGGAATTTGGCCCTTAATTTTATTTTATTTTTAAATCCCAATGTGGGCAGGCTAGTAATTTGTGTGTGTGTGTGTGAGCTGGTAATTTTTAGTACCTATTTAGTACCTATTTGTAAGGCTACTGTGCCATAAATAAATGTTGTTGCATCAGTACTGACTAAATTCTTCCTGGCTAGACATACAATACTTGCTTCTTTTCTTAGTAACTTAATATCAGAGAGCCTCTAGAGCAGTGTTTTCATGTAGAAATTAAGGCTGAAGCTTTGATACCCAACTAGATGGTTCTAGAAATAGCCTGTATTTTACTGGAATTGCAAAGCGGAGAAAGAGACGACCCAAGAGTGCTAGAATGACAAGGTAGCCAGCGAGGTCGAGCCTTAGTTCAACCCCAGAGGGAAATTATGTGTTTCTTTCTCTGTAAGATTCGTACAGCTGAAACATGCACATTGGCATGTCCACGTGAGAGATTATGGACCTTTGAAGAGATGCTGACAGTTTTTGTGCATCGTGGAAATTTAGAAACCTGGAGCTGTCAACAGAACAGCAGGTGCTGCTGTAGTGAAGACCCTAACCTGTGACTCGGAGGCGATGTAACCTTGTCGTTAACTCCCGTATTATGGCATTCAATTGAAGTACTTTTCAGACAGCAATGTACCAGAATGGTTTTTGAGTGGTTATTTCCATACTGGCTCACACTAGGGTTTGCATTCAAGAGCATTACCGCTGAGCATATGTCACTATGTGTTCTGGCTATCTCCATCAATTACCAGTACATATGGCACCCAGATCCTTGATTGGCTGTTATTCTCCATCTAAAATTATTAGATTCTTTCTGGCACCTAAACCTGAAAAATGCTCGGTGCAGCTCTAATAAGAATGCATTCAGTTCTCTGTGCATCATTAAGTGAGTTTAGATTTATGGTGTTGTAGTAGTGTATCCAGTTAGCAGCAGGAGGAGGAGGAGGAGGAGAAGAAGAAGAAGAAGAAGAAGAAGAAGAAGAAGAAGAAGAAGAAGAGGAGGTGGTGGTGGTGATTGGATTTATACCCTGCCCTTCACTCCCCGAAGGAGTCTCAGAGCGGCTTACAAACTCCTTTCCCTTCCTCTCCCCACAACAGACACCCTGTGAGGTAGGTGGGGCTGAGACAGCTCTGACAGAAACTGCTCTTTTTCAAGAGCAGCTGTGCCAGAACTATGGCTTGCCCAAGCTCACCCCAGCAGCTGCTTATGGAGGAGTGGGGAATCAAACCCGGTTCTCCCAGATTAGAGTCCGTGCTTCTAACCACTACACCAAACTGGCTCTTAACTCTACTGAAGAATCCTCATGAAGCCAACTGAGAGCCAGTGCTATTATGAACACCAGAAAATATGGGGGGGGGGGGAGCAGGAACATTGTAATAAACACCATGTTCGATATCAATTAATTGCAAATGAACTCTGTAAGGAAAGGCTTTAAATTGAGTCAGAGATAGAGAAACAAACAGAAGAATCATGCTTCCTGCTACATTGTGGGAGGGGTCTGCGGCTCAGTGGTAGAACATCTGCTTGGCATATGGAAGGTACACAAAATATTTAACTTGAAGGGGGAAGGGTCTGGTGGAATCAGGGGTAGAATGTATGAGGTGAACTGATTATAAAAACTGAGGTAACTTTGTAAACACACTAAATCCAGCTAATATGTTGCCACCAAGTAAGTGTTTTTACTTTTCAACAAGATCTTTGAAACTTTGAGGAGAGAGGCTTTCTTTTCAGTTTCTGCTTTAACTTGCAAGCATGAGTTTCACTGACACTTCACGTTTAGAAGGCAGGAACGTACAACCAGGGATCACTCCTTTTTTAAGTTCTCGTTCTCTTCACTGGGCAAGGATTGCTTCTTTTAACTAAAAGCAATTTCCCTTTTCGACTTGATTGGGGATCCCTGTTGATCCATCCACTCCTTCTGCCACTTTCCACGGCCACAGTCAGGGCTAAACTGTCTCTTTTTCAACTGTCAGTTCCCAACTGTCATTTCTTAACTGACACTACCCACAGAGGTCCATTTGAACTGCCTGTCACTCAATAATTGCTGTCAATAAAAGGCTGGGGGAGGGGCCATGGCCCTTCCCAGGCCTGATCAGTCCAAAGTTACCCACTCTGAGTTGAGAAATACCTGAAGCTTTTGGTGATGGAGCCTGGGGAAGAGGGGTTTGGGGAGTGGAGGGACCTCAGCAAGGTATAATAGGGTCCACCTTCCAAAGCAGCCATTTTCTCCAGGAGAACTGAATCTTGGTCATCTGTAATAGCAGGAGATCTCCAAATGCCACCTGGAGGTTGGCAACCCCTACTGATCACTTTCAGAATGCATATGCATTTTTGTAGATCAACCTATTTCTTCCACGTGCAGCTGCTGGTGTGACCTTGGGTCAGCCACAGGTCTCTCAAAGCTTCTTCTGGAAAGAGCAGTTCTTGAAAGAGCTCTCTCAGCCCCACCTACCTCACAGGCAGTGTTCCTTCTAAGCTGAGTTAGTGCGAGCTAGCTCACAGGTTTTTAGCCTCCAGCTCACAGATTCTTGTCTTAGCTCAGGAAGGAGGGCTCCAGAGCAAACTAATTTATGCAGTAGTCAAATTGCTCGCTCACAACTTTAATGCCAGTAGCTCACAAAGTAGAATTTTTGCTCATAAGACTCCACAGCTTAGAGGGAACATTGCTCACAGGGTGTCTGTTTTGGGGAGGGGAAGGGAAAGGAGAGTGTAAGCTGCTCTGAGATTCCTTTGGGTAGTGGGCAGAGTATAAATCGAATCTCCTCCTCCTCCTCTTCCTCTTCCTCCTCCTCCTCCTCCTCCTCCTCCTCTTCTTCTTCCTTGTGTCTCAGTAATAATTTATAGGGGTGAGCACAGACCAGGACATTTTGAACCAGTTTGTTCAAATGCCCCCCCACAGGGACCAAGAGGCTCCAAAATAACAGGGTATCTCCAGCCAACTCTCCTGTACCTGCTCACCAGGTTTGGTGAAGATTGGAGATCCAGGGTCTGAGTTACAGAACCACAAAGAAGCACCCCAGGAAAGTGCTTTTTGGAGAGATGTCAGGCATGGCTTCAGGAGTGTATGGAATGGACCCTGGGTAAGCTAGAGGCATCCAACCAACAGCATACCTCCCCGGAATACCCCTCCACATACCCTACAAGCTAGGTGCCGGTTGGATCTGAGGGGTCCAAGTTACAGACCTCCAAACAAGGTGCCCCCAGGGAAGTGCTGTAACCCCACTGACAGCAGTGTACAGGGTGGGAAATGTTGGCATCTGCCCATGGCCACAAGCGTAACCCCTTCTACCCTCTGTCATGGTGCAGGATGGCAGAATTTGTGAAATGGGAAATAGAAGAGGAGAACCAAGCCAGCTGTGAACTCCCTTGCTCGAAAGCCGGTCGAGTCCGACTCTAGGGTTGCGGTGCTCATCTCCGTTTCAAAGCCGAAGAGCCAGCGCTGTCTGAAGATGTTTCCGTGGTCATGTGGCCAGCATGACTAAACACCAAGGCACACGGAACGCTGTTACCTTCCCACCGAAGTGGTACCTATTGATCTACTTGCAATTTCTTGCTTTCGAACTGCTAGGTTGGCAGGAGCTGGAACTAGAGACGGGAGCTCACTCCATCATGCGACACCCGGGTCTCAAACTGCTGAACTACTGACCTTCCACAGCCTGCAGTTCAGCGTCTGAACCACTTGAGCCACCGCAGCTCAATACCCCACAGGGGTATTGTAGAAGAGCATTAAGGAAACCCCAGGTGGCTACTTAGGAACAGTGCAGGCAATGGATGTTTAAGATACAGAGGAATGAGGTGACCCCAAGCAATGACTGTGGAACAATTCAAGCAGACAACTAAAGAAAGGGGCAATTCTGAGGCAATTCAGGCACAAATGGAAAGCAGTAGGGCACCCTAGGCAGTAAATCTGGAACAAGCCTCCCATGGCAAGCTGGGTGCAAGATGTCAGGCTGACACATGGATCACTATGTCCGTGGGAGGGGGGTTTTCAACAGGAAAGCAGTAAAATCAGTGTGCAGAATGACAGATCTCCCCAAAAGACAAAGCAGCTCAGTGTGTGTGCATAAGGGCAGGTAAAATCCCATTGAACTAAGCCCCCTCCCAAAAATGCACCCCAAAGAAGTGTTCAAAGAGCCCTGAGCCCACACAGACACCTTCCTAGCCGGGACAGGGGTAGAGTCACTTGGGGGGGGGACCCAGTATCTTTGCCAACTGCAAGGACACCTACTCCTCCATAGCCCCAACACAAAGAAAGAAAATGTGTGCTTCTCCAGTACTTATTTACACACCCCCTCCCATCGTGACGAGTACAGACGGACATCTCTTATTGGCAAGCAGCATTGCGTGTCAGGCTTAGAGGATCCCTATTTGGGTTTCCCGGGCTGGAAAATACCACCCCCACCAGTATTTCTGTGGGAAAGTTTCTGGGTGGGATTTCTTCTCTGAGAAGTTCCGAGTCATAGTGAAAAGTTCGGAGACATCCAGCCGAACGTGAGATTTTCGAGCCATGCCTTCTGAACTAGCTTTGAACTGGGCAAAGTTCGGCCCAGACTTTGTCTCTGGTTTGGGTCTGCACTCATCTCCAGTGTTCCCTCTAAGCTGAGTTAGTGTGAGCTAGCTCACAATTTTTTAGCCTCTGGCTCACACATTTTTGTCTGAGCTCAGGGAGGATGGCTCCAGAGCAAACTAATTTACACAGTAGCCGAATCGCTCGCTCACAACTTTAATGCCCATAGCTCACAAAGGAGAATTTTTGCTCGCAGGACTCCACAGCTTAAAGGGAACATTGCTCATCTCTAATAATTTACCATTTGTTTCTTACACAGTTTATTGAAGCTTGGTGTGTCACTGCCTAGCTCTTGAAGGTAAAATTCCAGATCCCTCACAGAACTGATTTTTAGCCAGGAGACCTGCTATTTGAGGCCACATCCAGAACATTCCATTCTTGATCCCTAAGAGAGTTCTGATCCTTGACACTTGAACCCTGACAGCAGACATCCTGAAATGTGATCTTTTGATGCTTGATCCTTGCCAGTTAATCTTTTTCAGGGAAATCACTGAAATTTGATCTTTTCTTTTTAAAAAAACTGCTGAATGTGACATGGATAATATTTCCTCAAGCGGTGGCTCAAGTGGTTCAGACGCTGAACTGCAGGCTGTGGAAGGTCAGTCGTTCAGCAGTTCGAGACCCGAGTTGCCGCATGACGGAGTGAGCTCCCGTCTCTAGTTCCAGCTCCTGCCAACCTAGCAGTTCGAAAGCAAGAAATTGCAAGTAGAGAAATAGGTACCACTCCGGTGGGAAGGGAACAGCGTTCCGTGCGCCTTGGTGTTTAGTCATGCCGGCCACATGGCCACGGAAACATCTTCGGACAGCGCTGGCTCTTCGGCTTTGAAACGGAGATGAGCACCGCAACCCTAGCGTCGGACTCGACTGGCTTTCGAGCAAGGGAACCTTTACCTTTACACTGTTACAAGATTCAGTGAAACCTGGAACATATTGTAGAAATGGGGGAACAACACCCAGCCAATTTAAAGATGAACATGAAAAGCCATGAGAACAGAAAAAAGAGAGCAAACATGACAAGACTTTGATCACAGAATCCAATCAGTCAGCAATTAAGAGCTAGTTTGGTGTAGTGGTTAGGAGGGTGCACTCTAATCTGGGAGAACTGGGTTTGATTCCCCACTCCTTCACATGCAGCTGCTGCTGTGACCTTGGGTCAGTCACAGGTTCTGTCAGAGCTGTTCTCTCACAAGCAGTGGACAGCTTCAAGAGGGAATTAGATAAGCATATGGAGCAGAGGTCCATCAGTGGCTATTAGCCACAAGGTATAGATAGGGACTCACAGGCTGGGGCAGGTGATGCACTGTATTCTTGGTGATTGGTGGGGGGCAACAGTGGGAGGGCTTCTAGTGTCCTGGCCCCACTGGTGGACCTCCTGATGGCACCTGGTATTTTTGGCCACTGTGTGACAGAGTGTTGGACCGGATGGGCCATTGGCCTGATCCAACATTGGCTTCTCTTATGTTCTTATGTTCAATTCTCAAAAGAGCTCTCTTTCTGCCCCACCTACCTCACAGGGTGTCTGTTGTGGGGAGGGGAAGGGAAAGGAGATTGTAAACTGCTTTGAGACACCTTCATGGGTGGGGTATAAATCCAATATCCTCCTCCTTCTCTTCTCCTCCTCCCCCCAGAAGTCTAAATTTTGTTGTTAAAGTACCAGAATTATATGACTGGGTTTACAACTATGGTGCTCTGTCAGTTCCATCTAGTGTAGCTGCCTGGTTGTGGCCTGTGTCCCTTTTGTACTCTGCACATCGCTTCCTAACTGCTGCACTACATGGACTCTCTTATCCTTCCTATCTTCTGTGGCAGTTTATGCAATGGTGGACGGGCGGGGGGGGGGAGAGTGACTGTTTAAAATGTATACCTGTTCTCTCTTGCTCTTTGGCTGTGCCCAGAATTAGAACAGAATCATGTTGAACAAACAGACGTCACACAAGTCCTTAGTAAGGGTGTAACCGTAGCCACTGGGGTAAGTGGATACTGAGTCCCGCTAAGTGACATGACTACAACCTTTTGTAGGACTGTCTCCTTCCAGAGGTCAAGGAATAAAAATAGCTGCTTTGCCACGGCTTCCTCGTGTCGTGCTTTCACGTGACTCAGTAGACAATAAGGAGACCGACAGTGAAACTCAGGACAAAAGTACACCCATATAAGCCCACTTGGCTTCAATGAACTTAGAACGGTGTAACTCTGCTTAGGATGACACTGTGAAGGTAACCAAACAGAAAGCTGCAGAATGGCTTCCACATTTATTTATTTTTAAGCCCCCGGAGAGGATTTTTAATTGATTTTTTAAACACTACAAAAACTAGAACAGAAAAAAGGGAAAGGGAAAGCTCCATATAAGGGAGAAAGTAAAGAACCCACTACTAACTAAAAACCCAAGAGAGGAGATCTCCAACTAGCTTTTTATACTTCATTCAGACTTTTCATCTTTGTACTTCTTATGAACTGTGTCAATCTTTTAACCCTTTTAACCATCCCCAGTTACATTTAATTGCCCAATAACAGTGCCCCCCATCATCCCCTAGAACCACAGTTCTCAAAGGCACAATTCAGAGTCCTTCAGCCATCTTCTCTCTCTTCTGCAGTTTGTAGGAACTTTTCGGGGCTGATGCCCCCTGCTCAGACAAAGAGTCCTCACCAGACGAACCAGTTTCCAGCTCTCCACTGGACTTATCGTCCTCTTCTTTTTTTCTCGTCCTCTGGCCTTCCCAGCTGCTCCTTTAGAAACTCTTGAGCTTTAAGAACAATCTTGACCTTCTTCTCCTTGATCTTGAATATTACTCCTTCTGGAAACAGCCATTTATATCCCATTGAGTTTGTTTGGAGGAAAAACACAAGTCCTTTGTATTTCTTTCTGCGTTGTCTTACTTCAAATGGAATATCCTTTAGCGTTCTGACAGCATTCTCCCCCACCTTCAGGGGCGTCGCAGCAACTGCTTTCTTGATATGCAAGCTGAAATGAAAATAGCAAAATGGAAAATCATCTGGAATATTGATTATGTGGTGAAGAGTACATCAGCATTACCATGATAACTTAGGGTTGCCAGCTCTGAGCTGGGAAATTCCTGGAGATTTCCTATGAGCAGGTGCCTAGGGAGCGCCCAGGGAGGGCAGGATTTGGGGAGGGGAGGGATTTCAGTGGGGTACAATGCCATAGAGCCCACCTTCCAAAGCAGCCTTTTTCTCCAGGGAAGCTGATCTCTTTGGAATGGAGGTCAGTTGTAATTCCAGGAGATCAGCAGATCCCACCCGGAAGTGGACAACCCTATGGTAATCTAGAAATGATAAGGAAATGAAGGGACTGGGGCTGAAGATGTTCAACAGGAGCTGCTGGAACAATGCAAGAGAAATCTAACTCTGAAGCTCTGGTTGCAGAAAGCATAGCTGGGGCCAGGTCACTGTGAGCAAGTTTGTTCTAGAACTCCTATGTTTATGCCCTTATATAAAAAGGTAAAGGTTCCCTGGCTCGAAAGCCAGTCGAATCCGACTCTAGGGTTGCGGTGCTCATCTCCGTTTCAAAGCCGAAGGGCCAGCGCTGGCTGAAGACATTTCCGTGGTCCTGTGACCAGCATGACTAAACACCAAGGCGCACAGAACGCTGTTACCTTCCCACTGAAAGCGTACCTATTTATCTACTTGCAATTTCTTGCTTTTGAACTGCTAGGTTGGCAGGAGCTGGAACTAGAGATGGGAGCTCACTCCGTCATGCGGCACACTCGGGTCTCGAACTGCTGAAGTACCGACCTTCCACAGCCTGCAGTTCAGCGTCTTAACCACTTGAGCCATCGCAGCTCCTTATGCCCTTATGTATCTACTAGGGGGCAAAGCCCATTGTGGATGAAGACAACGAGCCTAGAAAGGTTGGGTGGGTGGATGGTAGGAAGGAAGGAAGGATGGATGGAGGGAGGGAGGGAAGGAAAGAAAGAAATGAAGAGGAGGGAGAGAAAGAGAAAGAGAAAGAGAAAGAGAGAAAGGAAGGAAGGAAGGAAGGAAGGAAGGAAGGAAGGAAGG
>NW_015162540.1:289359-334353 GCF_001447785.1 Gekko japonicus | reverse complement strand
GCCGCCGCCGGCTTTCTACTGAGCGGGCGAGTGGGGGGGCGGGGGGAGACACCCGAAGGCAGGTGGGCGGCGGCTCATTCGCCACTGCCACTGGCTGTCCACTGGGCGGGCGGGGGCAGGAGGTCCGAAGCCGGGCGTGCGGTGGCTCACTCGCCGCCGGCGCCGGCTGTCTACTGGGGCGGTGGGGGGGGAGGCCCAAAGCCGGGTGTGCGCATCTCAGTTGCTGCCACCAGGGCCCTCCCAGGGCTCCCCCGAAGGCCTGCCTCATCGGGGGCGGGGCGGTGAATTCGGTTCTGGGGTGAGCGGTGCAGGGCTGCCGCCACAGCCCTCCCAGGGCTCCCTCGAAGGCCTGACTCATTGGGCGTGGGAGAGTTGGCAAAATTGGTTCAGGGGTGAGTGGTGCAGGGGGCTTCTACTTCGTGGGGGGGAGGACCAAAGCCCGGCTTGCGCCAGGTGGCTTGCCACCATTGGCGGCCACTGACTTGCCTCCCCCTCCACACACACACCAGGAACACCCTCGAAGACACAGGCACAGGCAGCTCGGACGCCACTCTGTCCTGGGGTTTCCCGCGCAATTCTGTCCCTTTCCCTGGGTCCCCTTGTGTGTACCGGCGAGTCTTCGGGGCTTCTATGGCTGGGCCGCTGAAGCGACCCAGCCGTAGAAGCCCCATCCCTGCGCTCAGTCTGCAGATGGTCCTCTCCTGTCAGAGGCCCAGAGCAGACTGAGCTGAAGTCGCTGGTCGGGGCTGACGTGGGCGGGACTACACAAAGCAGCCAGCCAGCCCAGCCAGTGTCTTCCGACTGACAGTTCTTGCGCCCAAACACTGTAGGTGTGCATTGGAATGTTGGACCGCACTACAGCTTTATATAAGGGGAGAGATACAATAAAATTTTGAACCCATGGATGGACAACTCTTGTTCTAGTTAGCATGAAGAGGAATTTGGTATAAATTACCAAATTTCTTGATATAAATTCAAACAAATTAAGAAAAACACTAGTCTATGGTCCTGAGTAAACCATATTCTGCGTAACCGTAACATAGTCATATGCACATCAGTGGGGAAAGAACAATGGATCTTAGGACCGTGGAATTAATCATTTCATTGGCCAGTCATAATGACAAAATGTTGTTGAAACAATTTGAAATAGAACAGGAACATACGGGGGTTATCTTGAGAAGTCTGAAATGAGGTTTCAAAGCACACTGATTGTGCGAGGAGAGAAAAGTATTGAACGTTTTAGGGTGGTCTTTATCACCTTCATACGTGCTGTGTTTAAACCGTAGCCATTCTGCTGAATTGAGAGAGGGGGAATTATAGTCATTTAGCAACAAAATAGGATCAAGTCATATGACGACATAAACCCACTAATATTCTTATAATGGCATTTCAGATCATAGGTGACTATCCAACAGAACACGGTTTGCCAGTCTTTATGTTTCCCTTACTATAGGAAAGACTTCCTTAAGAAGTCAACTGCGTCTACAACACCAAAAAATGTATATTATTCATCCAGGCAAATACTTGGTCCAGTAATAAATTGAAGGATGGAAGGAAGGGATAAAGCTGAGTTTAATCATCTCATATTTGTTTCAAGGCCACAAGGGACAATTATGCTAATCCAGTGTACTCTTCTTCACATATCGCACAAGCCCATGGAATTTCCCCTGTGACTTCTGTATCAACAACTTGTGGCTGAAGTAGTTGGAGTGCATCATTTAAATTCTAGAAATAGAATGAGACAGACAGAGCGAGAGAGAGCAGATGAGGCCAGATTAGGGGAAGGAGAATAGGGTTTCTGAGGTGAGTGGAGAGTCAGTTTCATAACAAGACTCAGTTCCTCTCAAGTTTCTCCGTTCCAAGAGAGGAACCTCTTGACGCAGCCGCAATTCGTACCCACTCACCAACAAAAATAGATTAAAAAAAAAATCATTCTGTCTTTGATTTGTTTGCTGCCACCGATCTGTCCTTGCAAACATAAGAATGCGTTCCGGGGAGTAGGCCCCACTGAAAAGACCTGAATAGGATTCTGATCAGACATACTTAGAATTCCTCTCTAATGCATTCAAAACTGACCTGTCCTTTTCATTGATAGGGGAAAAATTACATATCCAAATTCTGTGTTGGATCCAATTACAGCTGTCCCGTAAGTCTTCCCCTGACAGACCTAGGTTAATTCTCCCTCCCTACTTAATGGAAGGAGGTGTGTGTAGCTGAATCCGACCCTCTTTTCTCTCTGTGTGGTCCTGGTCACATGGAAGATTTGCCCCGCGAAAGGGATGGATTGAGGGCGCATCAAATGGGCGCGATCATACCACAACATCTGGGAAGCGTAGCACACCCGTCTCCAACCTGTACCATTGGCCTGAAGAAGCGGATTTAAAAGGCACTGGGGAAAAGGTAGTAGCTTCCGGTAAATGCGCGGCACGGGCGGGCATCCGATTGTAGACGCGCCGGTAGCCCGTGGCATCCAGCAGCCATCTGCGACCCACACATGCGCAGTGATGCAGTACTGCCATGTTGCCTCGCTGGGACTATGGTGTTGCCTCCCTGGTGTGATCGGCTGCTGACGGCCTGAGGACAGAGCCGCGGGGGACCGTAAGATCACACTCCCGTGCTTCTTTTAGCTCCGCCTCTGAAATGCCTCCTATCCAGTGCAGATTTTCCCTCTCGTGTGACTGGGGCCTGTGTGTGTGTTGCTTCTGACTTATGGAAACCCTATGAATTAATGGCCTCCAAAACGTCCAATTGTTAATAGCCTCGCTGAGGTCTTGCAAACTGAGGGCCCTGGCGTCCTTTATCGAGTCAATCCATCTCGGGTCTTCCTCTTTTTCTGCTGCCTTCAGCTTTTCCTAGCCTTATTGTCTTTTCTAGTGACTCTTGTCTTCTCATAACGTGTCCAAAGTACGATAGCCTCAGTTTAGTCATTTTAGCTTCTAGGGAGAGGTCAGGTTTGATTTGATCTAGAACCGCCTTATTTGTCCTTTTGGCTGTCCAAGGGATCCGTAAAACTCTCCTCCAATGCCACATTTCCAGCGAATCAACATTCTTCCCATCAGCTCTCTTCATTGTCCAACTTTCACACCCATACATAGTAATGGAGAATACTGTGGCATGAATTAACTTAATTTTGGTTGAAAGGATCTACTGCCATGTTGATCTCGTACAATTTGCATGTATTGCTTCTTCTTATTTGCCAAACACTTTCCATTCTTTATTATCTGTTCCTTTAAATTAGTGACTGCATTTTGTGCTCTCAGAATAGAAGGATCCAGTCTTTTTTCCCCCTATTTAGTTCTGTAGTAGTTCTGGTCCACTGTAGTTTTAGCAGTCCGTTGTTCACAAAATGTCTAATTGTACGTAGTTGGCCTTCAGGTTAAGGATAAACTGTGTGGGCGAATACATGCTCATGAATCTGTATGAAGACATGGATGTACCAACAGTATAACAAAGCAGCCATTTAAAATGGGATGTGGAGTCGGTTTCACCAGGTTTTGAGGTGCTGGACTCATTTTGCTTTTGCATTACCACAGTCTGCATGCGTGCTTGTTTTTGCACCCTTATAATAGCTGTTCAACCTGTGCAGACCTCAGAAGAATCTAGTACTCTGTCCTATGAAGTTATCCTAGCTATCCTATGAAAACATGCCCCAAACAGTGTTTTCTCTAAGCTGTGGAGTCTCGTGAGCAAAAATTCTACTTTGTGAGCTACTGGCATTAAAGTTGTGAGCAATTAGTTTGCTCTGGAGCCATCCTTCCTGAGCTGAGACAAAAATGTGTGAGCTGGAGGATAAAAAACTGTGAGCTAGCTCACCCTAACTCAGCTTAGAGGGAACACTGCCCCCAAACTCTACACCAGTGCAACAGTATGAAACAACATAGCAGAATTCAGATACAGACAGTAAACCAAGATCAAATCCAGGTGCTTTGTGTTAAAGTGCCATAACTAGGTGGCTATTAGCCACAAGGTATAGCTAGGGGCTCTGGGGCAAGTGATGCTCTGTCTTCTTGGTGCTTGGGGGGGGGGGTCAACAGTGGGAGGGCTTCTAATGGCCTGGCCCCACTGCTGGACCTCCTGATGGCACTGGTATTTCTGGCCACTGTGTGACACTGTGTGACACAGAGTGCTGGACTGGATGGGCCTTTGGCCTGATCCAACATTGGCGTCTCTTATGTTCTTATGTTAATCCAGTAGTTTAGATGCATTCTACTGATGACTATGGAGCTGCGGTGGTTCAAGTGGTTAAGACGCTGAACTGCAGGCTGTGGAAGGAGAGGTATATTCTCAGGAAGATGAGATTGAAGATGTAATATGAAAATTAATATGAACAAAGCTGTTTTTTAAAAAGAAAATCTCTCCTATTTTTCCAGCATCCTAGAAATAAACTCAAAAGATGGCTCGGGCAGCTGGCCTCTTACATGGATTAACAGAATAGTGTGTAAACTCTTCTGTGCTCAGTCACTGCAACGCTTCCTCTGGGCAATAATAACTCACCTTAACTTCTATGTCAAAGAAGATTTCAAAAAATGCAACAATAAATTACACCTTAGGGCTCTACGCAGATGCCTTTCATAGGTTATAATTGTGCATGGGGGGGAGAAATGGAAGACTGGGGAAATAAAACAGGAATCTGAAAAATTTGTGTAGCTAAATGTGAAATACATGGCCTCATTTTTCACTGAAGGCCTGAGGAGGACATGAAAGGAGGGATGAAGAAGGTGTTGCATAAAAACTTACTTTAAAATCAAAATGCAACACAATTGTTTTGCATCAGTGCTTTTTGATGTCATTTGTAGCAGTGAATTCACTAAGAACTTCTGGCTATACAAACTACAGTCCTAAGGCCACTTTACTGGGAGAAAGCCCCATTGAAGAACATGGAAATTCTGATCAGACCTGCTTAGGACTGGTCCTAAACTCACCTCCTAGTCATCAGTAAAGTGCTCGAAAGCCAGTCGAATCCGACTCTAGGGTTGCGGTGCTCATCTCCGTTTCAAAGCCGAAGAGCCAGCGCTGTCCGAAGACGTTTCCGTGGTCATGTGGCCAGCATGACTAAACACCAAGGCGCACGGAACACTGTTACCTTCCCACCGAAGTGGTACCTATTTATCTACTTGCCATTTCTTGCTTTCGAACTGCTAGGTTGGCAGGAGCTGGAACTAGAGACGGGAGCTCACTCCGTCATGCGGCACACCCGGGTCTCGAACTGCTGAACTACCGATCTTCCACAGCCTGCAGTTCAGCGTCTTAACCACTTGAGCAACCGCAGCTCCTTTATATAAATGTACTAGGTGATAAAAGTGTCCTAATGAAAAATGGTTTTTTGAGGGAACATGGGGTAGAGGTCTCCTGTGCTCCCAGAGCTCCTCTGAGACACACAAAAGTTAAACTTTGCTGTCTACATGTAATAAGCTAGATGATTTGTCCTCCCCCTCCCATTCAGCTGTGTGGTGCATATATGTGGGGGTCACTGTCTTCAATCTAATTCGGAAATAATACAAAAATGTTACGTTGATGTGTGTTGTGGGTGCTTCGGGACATACTCCTGTTGTCTTTCTGTGAGCAGAAACAGGCTAAAGTTTTGACTGAAACGAAAGCTTATTTGTGCGTCTTTAGTTACTGGATTAGATTTCTGTGTGAGGGGCAGGGATGCCCAGCCTTCAAGTGGGACCTGGGGATGCCCTGGAATTACAGCTCATCTACAGACTACAGAGATCAGTTCCTCTGGAGAAAACTGATGCTTTGGAGGGTGGGCTCTGTGGCATTGTGCCGCACTGAGGTCTGCCACCTCAACTCCCCGGGAGCCGTCCTGCAATCTCCAGGAGCTTCCTAACCTCCTGCCAGTTTGGTGTAGTGGTTAGGAGTGCAGACTCTAATCTGGGAGAACCGGGTTTGATTTCCTACGCCTCCATATGCAGCTGCTGGTGTGACCCTGGGTCAGTCACAAGTTCTCTCAGGGCTATTCTCTCACGAGCAGTTCTCTCAGAGCTCTCTCAGCCCCACCTACCTCACAGGGTGTCTGTTGTGGGGAGGGGGAGGGGAAGGAGATTGTAAGCCGCTCTGAGACTCCTTCGGGTAGTGAAGGGTGGGGTATAAATCCAATCTCCTCCTCCTCCTCCTTTTCCTCTTCCTCCTCCTCTTCTTCCCTGGATCTGGCAACCCTGCCCCCCATCCCCCCTCCAGTGGCTGGGGGGACGGACGCCTGGGAATCCAAGTGAGGGGAGATTACTAAAACTATGCTTACAGAATCTAGCTACCTTTCATTTAAAGGGAAAGATTGGCTGTAGAAGCTAATTTATTTGATCAATATTTTTGGCTTTTCTTTCACTTGATTCATTCTTTTGACTTTTCTTTAGCTTATTTTAAACTCTTTTTGTCCTAAAGTTGCCGAAGTCATATTAAACATCTAAGACATGTATTCATAGATAGAAATATCTAAGACAGACATTTGGCAGGGTA
Source organism: Gekko japonicus (assembly GCF_001447785.1). Classification (NCBI taxonomy): domain Eukaryota; kingdom Metazoa; phylum Chordata; class Lepidosauria; order Squamata; family Gekkonidae; genus Gekko; species Gekko japonicus. The sequence continues at coordinate 327,894 of NW_015162540.1, read as the reverse complement.
TTTATTTCCTTGCTTTTTAAAAGTTAAATCTCTCCCCTTGGTTTAATATGTTCACACTTAAATATGAATGTGAAACATATTTTTCAAACTGAGGGGGTCTTTGTTTACACAGGCATAGAATCCTGTCTGAAATGTCCCTCTGTGTATACGTTTAAGCTGCAGTGCACTAATAATTTCTAATGTTCTGCAGTACTTTTACACCTTCATTGGTTTATTCAGGGTATTCAGCATGGTTGAGATCCTGCTGTACGCGATGTTGTTTGTTGATCACATCTGTTTGTACTCTGTGGCGAAAGCATTCCATGTAAAGATCCAGTGTGGTATTGTGACCATCAGGAGGGGTCCATGTGGAGTCTTTTTTTCTTGTAGCGTTGTTTTGATGGTATGTGGTGGTGAGTATCCTGTTCATTAGTGGATTGGAGGGATGATAACTGTTCTCCAGTAGATTGTGTGATGGTGTGCTGTGAAGATTCTGTCTGTTCTTTCTTCTTCTGTTCTTGTGTCTGTTGGAAGTACTCCTTCAGGAGTAGATGACAGAAAAAGCTTTCTTCTTGTTGTTCAGTCGCACAGTCGAGTCTGACTCTTCGCGACCCCATGGACCAGATCACGCCAGGCCTTCCTGTCTTCCGCCGTCCTCTGAAGTTGGCTCAGTTTCATGTTCATTGCATCGATGACACTGTCTAACCATCTCATCTTCTTTGGCCTTCAGTCTTTCCCAGCATCAGGGTCTTCTCCAGTGAGGGCACCCTTCCCATTGGGTGGCCAAAGGCTTTGAGCTTCAGCTTCAGTATCTGGCCTTCCAGGGAACAGCTTTCTAGGTCCCCACAGAACTGAATCATCTGTGTGGATTTGGTGGGGCAGAATGAAAGTCCACGTGAAAGAACTGATTCCTCTGAAGGGCTGAGTCTGTGTTGTGACAAATTGACAATATTCTTGGAGGAGTCCTTGTCATTACGGTTGGCAGCCTACAGGTTGGAGAGTTTTTATTTTTGTTTTGTTTATTTATTTATTTATTACCTCGATTTGATATACCGCCCTAACCCCCGTGGGGGTCTCTGGGCAGTTTACATATGGGGTGCTAGTCACATTAAACCCTAACTAAGGCCACATTGGTTCTATGGGTGGGGCTGCCTACCGGCACCCAGGTGGAGGCTGATGTCTCTTTGGCTCGGCTGTTCTTTTTTGGCTCCATTCCCGGCAGCTAGATGTTCTTTCCTGGTGCTTAGGCAGTCAGGCGGTCTGGTACACAGGTGCTGTCCTCCTCCGGCCCCGGCTGCGTCCTTCAGGCTCCGCCGCGCCCTTGGATGATGTCGCTCTGCCTCCGCCTCTGCTGACGACAGCCGCCTGCTGTTTCTGCTGCTGGCCACCAGGGATCACTCCTTTTCGGCTCTGCTGCTACTGCTTGCTGCCGCCTCGACGCCACGCCGCCACCTCCGGTATTGTGCAGCAGGAACTCATTAGCATAACAGGCCGCACCCAACAGCAGAAACGTATTAGCATATTAGGCCACACCCCTGACAGCACAGCTCAGTAGCCTATTAGGCGACACCCTCATGTTACCAGAAGTGTGCTCATCCAGCCACACCCACCATTTGCTTCTTATTCTGTTTACCTTGTTTGTCGTCAAAACCAGGGCCTTTTTTGTAGCAGGAACTCCTTTGCATCTTAGGCCACACACCCCTAATGTAGCTGTTGGGTGTGGCTTATTATGCTAATGAGTTCCTGCCAGGTGTGGCCAACTCGGGAGCCAGCCGGAACTCCCTACCTGTGCATTCCTCCCCAAAAATAGCCCTGAGTAGATGGCTTGTCTTTTCTGGTGGAAATCTTGCCGGGTAGGTTGATTCCTCGCAGAGATGTCCAGTTCAGAGAGTTTGTCCTAGATCAACTTCTGTTTGCAGTACAGGGCACTGATCAGATGCCTGAGGAGTTTCTTGGAGAATGTGAGGCACAGTTTTTCTGCAGAGTTCATAGGGTAAGTGGATTGTAGAGGATTCTTAATTCTCAGTCCTTTAGGTCCAGGTGTTTGCATTTTGTAAGAAAGGAAATATCATTCTGTACCTGTGTGACTTTGTCAGTCTTAAAGGTGCCGCTGGACTCTAAGTCTGTTCTGCTGCTTCAGACCAACACGGTTCCACCTGGATCTACCTTCATTGTTTTGCAATATAATAGCTCTGTAACATGGTTGATTGATATGAACTTTATTCACAATAATATCTTGATCAAACGATAACACTTTCCGTTTCTATTGCTATGGCTTGCATAAAGCAGATGGAAAAAAATAGGATTATCCATCAACAGTTATTTATTTAAATGTTTGTTTAGAATATTTCTTGGCCCTTCCAAAGGTGAGGTGCCACCACAGGAAATTCCCTGTCTCTAGGCATCACCAGCCTTACCTCTGAAGGTGGGGCCACGGAGAGAAGGGCTTGAGAGGCAGGTCGTAAAGCATGATAGGAGACAGTCCTTCAGGCAGGGCTATTTTTGGGCAGGAACGCACAGGAACAGAGTTCCGGCTGGCTTCAGAGTTGGCCACGTCCACTACAGCCAAAACCTCTGCATGCATGGCTACAGAGGGAAGGCCTGGACCCCCCCCCCAAGCAACTCTGAGGCGGGCGGGCCGGGGGGATCCTGGAAGGATTGGGGAGGCATTTAAATGCCTCCCCGTGCCTTCCCCAGCTTGTCCAAGGCCGGCTTGCCCAGACTCCCAGCAGCCATAGGGTGCCCGGACAATCCAAGGGAAGGCACAGGGGTGTGGCCTAATATGCTAATAAGCTGCACTGTCAGGGGTGTGGCCTATTATGCTAATGAGATCCTGCTGGACTTTTTCTACGAAAAAAGCCCTTTCAGGTACCCTTCAGGTACTTAACTCTTTGGACTACGAATAAGACACTGTACCCCCAAATGATGGGGCAATTTCAGAGTGCATCAAAATGTTTCTACAGAGATTTTAATCGGTGTAGCTTTCCTTCCCATGGAAATCACATTTGCTGTATTTTTAGCCGATCCCGACAGAGCGCGAAGCCATAACTCCCCCTCCAATTTTCCACATAACGACTTCTGACTGATATCCCTTTTAAAGTCTTTTTCAGGCTATCCATCCAGAATTAACTTTCTTTTTAAAAAGGGGGCCTTTGGTGGTTTATAAATTTTTAATACAGGATGCGAGCTGCCAGAATGGCTTTGGATGGCAACCAAAGATTTGAAGCCGTCTCCTGAACATGAAATGAGGTACAGCCCCGGTGCACCTGGACACAGTGCCTCTTTTCATTCCCCTCCTTCAGAATAATGACACCTCTGGCTTTCGCCTCAGAACATCAGGAATTTTCCTTCAAACTGGCTTCTTGGAACCAGGATTGTGCACTATTAGCGGATAATTTATCACGTCGTATTTCTTTACCTTGAGAAGTTTGGCTCCCCCCCCCCCTTTCGTTTGGTAACTGGATGATTTTTTAAAAAGGGAAAGAAACATGACTACAGGGACTGTGAGATTCATGCCGACATCTTCAGATGGGACCAGATTTAATGGGCGACAGGGAGTAAGAGAGCTAACCTGACAGCAAAGGAATTATAAACTACTCTTAGTGGTCTGATTATTTCTGTGCATAAAACTTCTCATTAAAGGCCTGATCCAAAACTTTTGGCCTGTAGCTCACAAAGAGTTTCATTGGTATTAGTGAGACTGGTTTGAGGGGAATTTCTACTTGTCCTGAGTGAATTACGCATAGCAGGACCATACCGATTTTCTTTCTTTAACGATAAGAAACAAGTCAGTGTTCCTGCAGGAAAATGGGCAGGATCTTAAACGAAACGTCTCCTCAACTCAAAAGCTCCCTACCTGACTGGCTTTCCTTGCCCTTATAAATAATAGAAAATGTTTTAAATCCCTCTCGTCTGAGCAGAGGAATCGGCAGGATGCCGACTTAAGACAGTAACATCCAAATCACAAAATGTGGGAGAAAGGTAGATAATAAGAAAAGGTGGCTGACTATCAAATGCTTGGGCTCTATTGATTCAGACTATCCAATCAGGCTGCTTGTTATATTATTCAAGCCTGTTTTTGTTGCTTACGAGTGTATTTAAAAGGCACCTAAAATTCGTTGAGTACTTGAAAAGCTTTCTTACAATCAAACCTAATACCCTGTAACCTAATTTTTTTTTTTTGCTTCTTCCCCTTCCTGCTAGGAAAGAAAATGATTACTATCAGGCAAGATTTAGATAAGATTTTCAGGGCACTAAATTTTAAAGGCTACTTTCCTTAGTCCTTGGGTGGGGGGGCGTTCAGTTGGACATCAGGACCTATTATGTCATTTCTGTACCGCTTAATATGTCACGTTAGTATTTATGCTATGTTTCTGTTTTTTGCTGGTGGTTCCAGACTTTTAATACCCTAATGCATTAGTTAGTGGATGCCCCATTTTGTTGAGTCTACTGACACACCATCTGTAATCTGCCTTGAATCCCTGTGAGAAAGGTGGACTATACATATCTTATTTATTTTCCACATTTATCCCCCCTCCCCGTGAACGGGCTCAGGGTGAATCACAGCAGTAGTTAGGCCATTTGGCAACACAAAACATAATAATAAGTAGTTAATTGAAGAAGAAGAGATTGGATTTATACCCTGCCCTTCACTACCCAAGGGAGTCTCAAAGCGTCTTACAAACTCCTTTCCCTTCCCCCTCCCCACAACAGACACCCTGTGAGGAAGGTGGGACTGAGAGAGCTCTGACAGAAACTGCTCTTGAAAGAACATCTCTGGCAGAACTATGGCTTGCCCAAGGTCATCCAGCAGGTGCAAGCGGAGGAGTGGGGAATCAAACCCAGTTCTCCCAGATTAGAGTCCGTGTACTTAACCACTACACCAAACTGGCTTTCGAGCGAGGGAATTGAAACATTAAAACAGCATTTAAAAACATTTTGCACTGATACTGGTGCCGCTGGACTCGGAGTTTGTTCAATCCAGGCCTCATGGAGATGATGTATTCAGCAATGGAGGCTGAGATGTTTTTACTGGATGCCCGCTGCCTCAACCAAAGGTCTGGCAGAACAGCTCCATTTTACAGGCCCTACAGAACTGTAAAAGGTCCCGCAGGGCCCTGATCTCACACAGGTGCATGTTCCACCAGGTCGGAGCCAGGGCAGAAAAAGCCCTCAACAATACCAGAGGAGTCAGAGATGAACGCAGGGTCAACAAAGCCAAAGGTCAAAAGCCGAGGATCAAGCCGAGAAGAATTCCACAAGGTCTGGAGCAGAGATGCAAGGATTCAGGTCCTGAACAAACGACGTTTGCCAGCACAAATGACTGCTGGCAACAGACTTGCATATATACAGTGCTAGCTAATCAACTCATTAGCTAGCCAGGAGTGAGGACAGGATCCTGTCAGTAATCAGGGCTAAGAGATCTTCTGGCACGCATGCGTGCATTCTGCCTTTGCTCTCTCAGCTGTTGTCTTCTTACATTCCTGAGCCTGGTTACAGGTGGAGGCGAGTCTGATGATGAATTACTGGGCTGCAGCAGAGACTGATCCCTTGCAGGTGTTCCCTGGGAGGCTCTATCCTCCTCACCACTTAGATAGCTTTCAGCTACAGGATCCAGTCTTTGCCTTTCTGCTGCAGTACTGTCCTCAGGAGCCTGTAAGTCCACAGGCTCCTGGCTGGCAGGTGCCTCCTCAGGGACATCAGCAAGGGCAGGCATGGCATCAGCAGGGGCAGGCATGACACTGGCCCTGGTTGAGGCTAAACGGACATCCCTCAGGCCAGGGACAACCAGCAAATAATGTAAGTAAAATCAATCAATCAATCAATCAATCAATCAACCACATTTTTAAAACATCCTTATTTAATTATGTTTGGAACCCAAACACACACACACCACTTTAGTTAGTGTGACTTATGTTTACCAGTTATGATTTCCCCACTATAAAGCTAATGGGAGGAGCTTTGCCTCTTGAAAGTTTACACCCCAGGAATCTTGTTGGTCTCTGAGGTACCACTAGACTTGAATCTAGCTCTTCCAGTATAAATGCCACCTTAATTCATACAGCTAGTGCAGGAAAGGGGCTGCAGTGGCTCAGAGGTTAAGACGCTGAGCTGCAGACCAGGAGGTCGGTAGTTCGGCAGTTCGAGACCCGGGTGTGCCACGTGACAGAGTGAGCTCCCATCTCTGGCCCCAGCTCCTGCCAACCTAGCAGTTCGAAAGCAAGAAATTGCAAGTAGATAAATAGGCACCACTTCAGTGGAAAGGTAACAGCGTTCTGTGCGCCTTGGTGTTTAGTCATGCCAGCCACAGGACCACGGAAACGTCTTCGGACAGCACTGGCTCTTCGTCTTGGAAACCGGAGATGAGCACTGCAACCCTAGAGTCGGATTCGACTGGCTTTCGAGCAAGGGAAACCTTTACCTTTAAACCTTAGTGCAGTAAAAGTCACTCATCCTTCTGCCTTCCATAGACAGTATTCCATACTATTATGACACTGACTAGGCATACAGTGCAACCCCAAGCAAACCTGCAACCTTGGTGTAGTGGTTAAGGGCACAGACTCTAATCTGGGAGAACCGGGTATGATTCCCCACTCTTCCACATGCAGCTGCTGGAGTGACCTTGGGTCAGTCACAAGTTCTTTTAAAGCTGTTCTCTCAAGAACAGGTCTCTCAAGAGCTCTCTCAGCCCCACCTACCTCATAGGGCGTCATCTGTTGTGGGGAAGGGAAGGGAAAGGAGATTGTCAGCTGCTCTGAGACTCCTTTGGGTAGTGCCGCCAGATCAAATGTCCAGCCGACGTCCCGTGGTTCGGGGGGAGGTGCCGATCATACGTCAATCCTGCGGCACGGCAAAGAAGCGGCGTGGCGGGGTGTGTGTTTTTTTTTAACTGAAGTGTGCACATGCGCCGTTGGGTGCTTGTGCACATCCCGTGGAAAAAAACGTTTCGCGACGGGACATGGGCGGGCGCCGGATGCCACGAGCTACCACCGGAAACGTGATCAGATGCCTGCCCTTGCCCCGTGGTTTCTGGAAACTAGTACCTCAGAGGTACTACTTTTTTACTCCTCATCTTCGGCGGGCGCCATGGGAGCTCTACGCTTCCCAGATGTTGCAGTTTGATCGCACCCGGAAAATCCGCCTATCTTCCGTCTCTCTAGCGTGGCTAATGCTCCGTCTGACCGCAGCCAAAAACACGTTCCTGTGCGTTCCTGCCCAAAAATAGCCCTGCCGAGGAGTTGCCTTACATTTTGAACTGGCACTGTGTTTCCTGTTGGAAGAAAATTTGAGCCAGTGTCGGTCTCACGGATGTTGGGGAGAAAACACACTATTTGTGGTGCACATCGCTATAGTGGCTATTTCCTTTTCTGCAGTTGCCTTACAAAGAGAACTGGAACAAAAGATTCCACCAGACACAAGATAGTAATTGAACATTAGATGTTCCTACAACGATTGATCACCAAAGGGATTTGCAGAACACCCACACTGCCAGTTAGCGTATCGTAAGGGAGGTCAGGATTTGTAATTGATTAACAGGTGGTAGAATCATTGTGAACCAACCCCACACCGATGCTGTAAATTCCCTATCTCTGCCTCATTGAGCTTCGGGCCAGAACAACCTCTCTCTGCGTGCTGTAAACGTTTGTCATCTCCTTTGGGCAGAGAAGGAGGAGAATGAATGGAGTTCCAGACAACCGTTTGGGACAGCTCTACGGACACTGCACTCATATATCACATAAGACACAGCATGTCACTTACTTTCAGCTAGTATGCAATGATTTTAACTGTCACAGTGAGAGATTCAAAAATGCATCTGCAGCAAGTGGATATAAGCAAAGGTGTTGATATCTGCCACAGTTCTTCAGCAGTTTGCTTTGACGGCTAAGGTGCCTTTCTAATTGTGCTGTCCACCATCTATGTTTTCCCTTGAATCTCACGGTATATTTTGAGACAACATCTTTCCTTTAATGCAGCACTGTTCAAGCGGTGTCCTAGCCAGGGGGGCTCTTGAGTTTCCTGGAATCTTATCAAGGGTTTCTTAATTCTAATATCAGTAATGGCAGTAATCAGTAATCAGCTGCGGTGGCTCAAGTGGTTAAGACGCTGAACTGCAGGCTGTGGAAGGTCAGTAGTTCAGCAGTTCAAGACCCGAGTGTGCCGCATGACAGAGTGAGCTCCCCGTCTCAAGTTCCAGCTCCTGCCAACCTAGCCGTTCGAAAGCAAGAAATTGCAAGTAGATAAATAGGTACCCCTTCGGTGGGAAGGGAACAGCGTTCCGTGCGCCTTGGTGTTTAGTCATGCCGGCCACATGACCATGGAAATGTCTTCGGACAGAGTTGGCTCTTCGGCTTTGAAACGGAGATGAGCACCGCAACCCTAGAGTCAGACTCGACTGGCTTTCGATCAAGGGAACCTTTACCTTTACCTTTTAATGGCAAACCAGCATTCCAGAGAAGGCAGCTTGCTCACCTCTCCTTCAGCCACACACAGGTACAGAGGAGGGTTTTTGTTAATGCACACTATTCGGGCCTAGCATCTGCAGTCAGCATTGCGGCACATCTGACAGCATCCCTCCATGGGTAAGCATGTTTTCTCCTCTGTTTGCAGGCACTTAAACCTGTGTGGAACAAGAGTAGTGAGCCAAACAGCTTTTGACCCTCAGCTGCCCATGGTCTGTATTAACCAGCTCTATAAATCAGAACCTGCCCAGGATGTGTCAGTGTGTGTGTGTTTGGTGTAGCGGTTAGGAGCAAGGACGCTAATCTGGGAGAATCGGGGTTGATTCCCCACTCCTCCACATGCAGCTGCTGGTGTGACCTTGGGTCAGTCACAGTTCTCTCAGAGCTGTTTTATCAAGGGCAGTTTTTGAGAGAGTTCTCTCAGCCCCACCTACCTCACAGTGTCTGTTGTGGGGAGGGGAAGGGAAACTGCTCTGAGACTCCTTTGGGTAGTGAAGGGTGGGGTATAAATTCAATCTCTTTTTCTAGTTAATTTATTCAAAACGTATTGCTTAAATTGATTGCCTTGTATTTTTGAAATTTCTAGATGCCACTTTTAGGTCAGTTTGGAAATAAAAGTGATACACAAATGCCTTAGTAAATATATAAACATAATCCGAGAAGGCATTGCACTAGGCTTATGAGCAAAACCTGCAGATTTTGAGGGTATTGTTAATAACCTTTACCAATGATTAGAGTCTGTCAACTAAAGAGTCAGAAAATTACAAAAGAGACAACTTTTTTCAGGTAACTAGTGAAGGAAGGATCTTGATATTTGTTAATCACGTTCCTGGGATCCCAGATCACCGCAGACAGTGACAGCAGCCATGAAATTAAAAGACACCTGCTCCATGGGAGGAAAGCGATGGCGAACCTCAACAGCATGATAAAAAGTAGAGACGTCACCCTGCCAACAAAAGTCTGCATGGTCAAAGCAATGGTATTCCCAGTAGTCATGTATGGCTGCGAGAGTTGGACTGTAAGGAAGGCCGAGCGCCGAAGAATAGATTCTTTTGAACTATGGTGCTGGAGAAGACTCTTGAGAGTCCCTTGGACTGCAAGAAGATCAAATCAGTCAATCCTAAAAGAAATCAACCCTGACTGTTCCCTGGAAGGCCAGATAATGAAACTGAAGCTCAAATACTTTGGCCACCCAATAAGAAGGGAGCACTCACTGGAGAAGACCCTGATGATGAGAAAGATTGAAGGTCAAACAAGACGGGGACGGCAAAGGATGGGATGGTTAGACGGTGTCATAGATGCAACGAACATGAAATTGAGCCAACTTCAGAGGTCGGCGGAAGACAGGAAGGCCTGGCGTGATCTGGTCCATGGGGTCGCAAAGAGTCGGACTCAACTGTGCGACTGAACAACAATAACAACAACATTAACCACACTGTTCATGGCAATGGCTACTATGGCGTTGGCATCTGTTTCTAGAATCCAGAATTACTTGTCGACAAAATAAGCCTCAGGCAGGTCCCAGCCAGGCTCTGCTTCTTTTTTAACTCATTTGGATGGCTCGGAGAGCCACAGTTCCTTGCCTGAAGGCTTATCATCTAGGGAGCTGGACTTATGAGGAAAGGAGTGAACAAAAGGTTTTTGTTTTTTTTAAGTGGTCAAATATGGAAAGTGGATGAGGCAGCTGAGGAACAGGAGACGGAACACTTCAGGAGGTGGAACACCCCAGAAGGTCAGACTAGAATCAATGGGTTGAAATTAAATCAAAAGGATTTTCGGCTAAGTATTAGGAAGAACTTCCTGACAGAGAAGTTCTTCAAGTTTCCTTGGGAAGTGGTGGGCTCTCCTTTGGAGGTTTTGAAACAGAGGCTAGATGGCCATCTGAGAGCAATGCTGATTCTGTGAACTTGGGCAGGTCGTGAGAAGGAGGGCAGGAAGGGTTGCTTCAGTGCTTAGTTCTCGTGGCCCTTTCTTACACACCCAGGGAGATGCTGATTGCCACTTTGGGGTCAGGAAGCCATTTTTCTCCAGGCCAGTTTGGCCAAAGATCCTGGAGGGGTTTTTTTTGCCACCTTCTGGGCATGGAAGAGGGGTCACTGGCAATGTTCTCTCTAAGCTGTGGAATCTTGTGAGCAAAAAATCTATTTTGTGAGCTACTGGCATTAAAGTTGTGAGCAAGCGATTTGGCTACTGCATAAATTAATTTGCTCTGGAGCCATCCCTCCTAAGACAAAAATCTGTGAGCTGGAGGCTAAAAAACTGAGAGCTAGCTCACACTAACTCAGCTTAGAGTGAACACTGCACTGGGGGAATGGGGGGGGGAGGTATTTCTGAATTTCCTGCATTGTGCATGGACTTGGACTAGATGACCCTGGAGGTCCCTTCCAACTCTATGATTCTATTTGATGAAAATGAGTAGCAAGTTGGAAGGGGCACTACCAGGGAAAGTAACTTTGTACTATATTTAATCAAAGGTTACATTAAAAGAATGCTGGTTTATGGTGTTTAATTGACATGGTAGACTTAAACGTTTCTCTGCTGCGGGGTCTCTTGGGAGTTGCTGAGCCAGGAATCTTTAAAATGCAAAATCTCCGTATTGTCCTCACCCAGCTACAATTCCCAGGAGTCTCTAGGGAAAGCTTGGACAGTAAAACTGGTATAAGACTGATATGTTTGTAGCATGGTGCTGGGGTTTTTAACCAGGGAATGGATAAACAGGAAAAGAGAATACATGTATGAGACACTGAAGTTTGGTCTGTTGGTGATAAAGTGGAGGGGTAATAGAGAATGACAGTGTGTACCAATGGGTGGCTTGTAGCCAGAACAGGCTAGGACCAGACTTCATTACTGAAATATTTCTACTTGAATTCCTGTTTGTTATGTTTGATGCCAGCGGCCATAAATAATAAGATGTTCAGTCCGCTGCCTTCAGCAAATAAGCACTCCGAAGTAACTGGTCAGAAGTGCTGAGTCAACAAATAAAAGCAAGATTGCGTAAGAGGGATTCCCATGCTGTGCTTTCTCCAGATACTGACTCGAGGCAGTCAGCAATGAAAGTAATAATCTGGAAAATCACAATGACAAGCCTAAAGGTTGTTCAGCACAAGGCGTGACACACCTGTGAAATCCCTTACAGTGAGATGCTGTGACAGTCAAAAGTGATTGCTGTGGTTTCAGGATGTATTGTTGTTGAGTTCATGATACCATTTCTAACAAGCAGTAGTATCTTAACAGCCCGTAGCATTCATGTGTTGCATAGTACACTCACTTCAGCAGTTTGGTGTAGTGGTTAAGTGCGCGGACTCTAATCTGGGAGAACCGGGGTTGATTCCCCACTCCTCCACTCGCAGCTGCTGGATGACCTTGGGCAAGCCATAGTTCTGTCAGAGCTGTTCTGTTAAGGACTGTTTTCTCAGAGCTCTCTCAGCCCCACGTATCTCACAAGGTGTCTGTTGTGGGGAGCGGAAGGTAAAGGAGATTGTAAACCGCTCTGAGATTCTGAGTGAAGGGCGGGGTAAAATCCAATCTCCTTTTCTCCTCCTCCTTCTCCTTCTTCTTCTCCTTCTCCTCCTCCTCCTTCTCCTCCTTCTCCGTCTCCTTCTTCTTCTCCTTCTTCTTCTCCTTCTCCTCCTCCTCCTTCTCCTCCTTCTCCGTCTCCTTCTTCTTCTCCTTCTTCTTCTCCTTCTCCTCCTTCTCCTTCTCCTCTTCCTCCTCCTCCTCCGGACTGAAACTCAGTCATAGCCTGGGCTTTTTTTGTGTGTGTGTGGAAAAAGAGGTGCCGGAACTCTTAAGAGGGAAAGGAAGATTTCGATCTGTATACTGAAAACTCATGAACTTTTAAACATTTTTAAAATAATTTTGTTGAAGAGGTTCCAGAACTCTGTTCCCTCACATTCCCTCAGGAATAAAAGCCCAGGTCATAGCAGAATCTCAGTACATTAGACGAGAGTATACAAAAGCTCCATGATGCTACGTTTTGTCATCGACAGAGATAGCTCTAGAAAGAATGGCTGGAATAGCAGAAAGGATGGTTGGAATTGCAGAATGGCTGGAACTTCAGGAGAGGGGAGGAGGGTGTGTATCGGTACTTTTAAGGTGAAAGGCTGAGTTCTGCTGAGAAGAATCAGGCCAGGAAGGGTTGAAGCTCTGAAGCCTGCTACAATTTCTGGTTTTCATTGAATGCAAATTTAAAAATTTGGTAGGGACTGTGGCTCAGTGGAAGAGCATCTGCTTGGCACGCAGAAGGTGCCAGGTTCAATCCCCAGCATCTCCAGTTAAAGGATTGGGCAGGAGGGGATGGGAAAGACCTCCGTCTGCGACCCTGGAGAGCCGCTGCCAGTCTGGGTAGACAGTACTGGTTTTGATGGACCAAAGGTCTGATTCAGTATAAGGCAGTTTCATGTGATTTTTTTTCATTTGGACCTGGCATGCATGACCGAGACCTGGATGAGAGAGGGCAAGACAGTCGCCCAGAAAGAACTGTCTCTGTTGGGTTTCTCGGTCTTTCACCAGTCCTGGACAAAGTGTCGGGGTGAGTGTGGCAGTCCTCATATGGGAGTCTTTCTCCTTCAAGGCACTCCCTGTGCCAAAGATCTCCAGTATTCACTGTGTTGGCCTGGTGTGCAACGTTGAGGAGAAACTGGCTATCTGTCAGGTTCCTCAATCAGGTCACACCACACAGGGCTTCATAAGAAGATAACTGTTTATTAGTGCTTCCAGTATTAAAGAACACGTGTACAGATTGTGTCAGGAATGGCCGTCAGTATAAGGGCCTCTGACTTAAAGTAAAATCGAACATCCCCCCTATGAGTGCAAGCCAATGATTATAGTTCGTGTGTGCGGGCAAAAGCAAGCGGGCAAAGCACAAAGGCCGTTACCTTTCCCAGCCGAGGTAACTGCAGCTGGAGACAGCAAGGTCAAGCATGAGATAGCGCACAGAAGCAGGACAGGGAAGAGCTGAGAACAAGGAGGAGGGCACCCCTCCACATTCGAGACCTATGACAGGGCTACCTGACACTATCTGGTTGGTGTACTGTCTGCCTAGTGCACCAGCAGATACCCTGATGAGCCTGTTGGAGGCGGTAGCAGGCTGGGCACTGGAGTTCCTCAGACTCTTACTATTGGGGCATTTCAACATCCATGCTGATGCTGCAGCTTCTTTGCAGGCTGTGGTCCTGGTGTCTTCCATGGCAGCACTGGGAATCTCCCAATTTGTTTCAGGTCCCACACATCACGCAGGTCACCCACTGGATCTGATCTTTGCCATAGGGTTAGATGTGAGTCCTATGGACATACAGGAAGTGCTGCGGTCAGACCATTTTGCCCTGAAGGCTCGGGGAGTTTGAAAGAGGAAGTGTTCAGCTGCTCTTGAAGAATCCATCTTCAGATCCTGGTGATCTGGCCAACTACTGCCCAGTGTCGAACTTACTGTTCCTGGGGAAGGTGATTGAGAGAGCGGTAGTGGTGCAGCTCCAGGCTTTCTTGGATGAAACCACAGCCTTGGATCCCTTCCAACCTGGGTTCTCTCCTGGCCATGGGTTGGAGATGGCTTTGGTCACTCTCACAGATTATCTCTGCAGGCAGCTGGATCGAGCCAGGTCAGGCCCTGCTGATATTGCTTGACCTTTGGAAGCATTTGACATGTTTGACTATGACGTTCTGACCCACCGCCTTGCTAACATAGGGATCAGCCTTACGTGGTTTCTCCCATCAGAACCCAAGGTCCTTTCTCCAAGGTCAGGGGCAGAGGGTGGCTCTAGGGGAGAGGGTTTCACCACGATACCCATTGGTATGTGGAGTCCCCCAGGGGGCTATCGTCTCCCCAATGTTATTTAACATCTTTATGTGTCCCCTTGCCCAGCTGGAGCAGAATCATGGGCTGGGGTGTCACCAGCATGCTGATGACACCGAGCTCTATCTGTTGATGAGCAGCAGGCTGGAGGCTACCCCTGAACATCTGGCCAAGGGTCTGGAGGCCATGGTTGGTTGGTTAAAACAGGGCAGGCTGAAACTAAATCCAGCGAAGATGGAGGTCCTGTGGCCGGACCAGGGGTCTGGCCTGGCCTGCCAGCTATCTGGTCCAGAATGCAGCTGCAAGGGTTCTGACAGATAGAGCGCATATCCAACAGGTGCTCTATGAGCTTCACTGGCTCCAGATTGAAGACTGGATCAAGTTCAAGGTTCTGGTGCTGACCTTCAAAGCCCTTAATAGTCAGGGACCAGCATACCTTCGGGACCGCCTTTCCTGTTATGTGTCTTGTAGAGCGTTACGCCCAAGTGACCAAAATCTGCTGGTAGTCCATGGCCCAAAGAGCATCCAGCTGTCCTCAACCAGGGCCTTTTCGGCCCTGGCTCCGGCCTGGTGGAACACTCTTCCAGGAGAGATAAGGGCCCGGCAGGATCTGGTACAATTCTGCAGGGCCTGCAAAACTGAGTTGTTCCACTGGGCCTATGGGTGAGGGCAGTAACGGGCTCCTAGCTGATAGGTAGGGCTGCCAAATCCCCCCGGGGGGCGGATTTCCCCCCGCTTTGGAGGCCCGATTTCCGCCGCCACGGAATCGGGCCCCGGGGGAAACCGGATGTGACGTGATGACACCGGGCACTCTGGGGGCGGGGCCACAGCCATTTGAGGGGAAAACATAGACGTCCGGGAGTCCCCCCGCCACAAGGAGAATAAGGTTTGGCAACCCTACTGATAGGCTACTGCTAGTTTTGGCCTCCTGCTTCTTTCCCTCCCGCCTTGCTTCCCCCCCCTTTCCCTCTTCTTTTAGATGCTGGTATATTGACCTCTGTATGAGTTTTACACCACATTCAATTCTATAATAGTTGTCTTACTGATTTTATTGTATTTATTGACTTTGATTCATATTTTAGAAGGTTTTAATTGTGCATCTATCAAACGCTCTGAGTCGGTTTTGGGGAGGGCAGGTTGTAAATAAAATAAAATAAATAAATAAATGTGAAAAGGAATAAAAGAGTAACCTTAATTTAGGTAGAAAATATATTCTTTACTACAGTAGGTTTGGTTCCTTTCTCTCTCTCTCTCTCTCTCTCTTTTTTTTGAGCCCCCGGAGGGGATTTTTTAATTATTTTTTTCAAACTACAAAAACTATCACAGAAAAAGGAAAGGGGGACTACATATACGGGACAAAATATAGAAACCCACTACTGTCTAAAAACCCAAGAGAGGAGATCCTCACTAGCTTCATTACATCAAGTCTTCACTTCATTTAGATCAATATAAACTGAGTCAGACATTTGAGTACTTTTTCCTTTTCATTAACTCTTAAAACTTAACTGTCTAAGAACAGTACCCCCCAGCCATCCCCATTCACAGTTCTCAAAGGCACAATTCAGAGTCTTTCAGCCTTTACTTCTCTTTTCCTCGTCTCTTCCACAGCTTATAAGGACTTTTGGGGGCAGCTGCCCCTTGTTCCGTCAGAGAGTCCTCTCTGGAAGAACCCGAGTCCAGCTCGCCACTAGACTTGCTGTCCTCTTCTTTTTTCCCGTCCTCTGGTCTTCCCAGCTGGACCCTTAGAAATTCTTGGACTTTCATAACAGAGTCAATCTTTTCTTTTTTATCCTTAAACTTGAAAGTAACGCCTTCTGGAAATAGCCATTTATATCCAATTGAGTTTGTCTGAAGGAAAAGCACAAGCTCTTTGTACTTCTTTCTCCGTTGTCTTGCTTCAAATGGAATATCCTTTAGCGTTCCGATAGTATTTCCCCCCCACTTTCAGTGGTACTCCAGAAACCGCTTTCAGGATTGCATCTCCTGCACATGTTCTAGCACAGGGGTCCCCAACCTTTTTGAGCCTGTTGGGCCCATTCGGAATTCTGACACAGCACGGGTGGGTACCGCGACACAATGGCTGCCGCAGGAGGTAGCGCCAGCCACGGAACGATCCCTGCAGCTTAGCTTCAGTAACAGTGTATGTAATGTATTGAAATGCTTACATGAATCGCCGCATTCACTCCCCATGTAAAGCTTCGAGCCAGACAAGGCTCCTCCGACCTGCTTTGCTATTGGTCGCTCCACAACAACGACCAATCAGAACTGTACCAGTTCCCTGAGAGGGAAAGACTCTCATTGGACCTTATCTCATCAACCTCATTGGTTGTTTACTGTAAATAGGCGTGGCTATGTTAGCCCGGGAATGTTTAAAAGGAGCCTAGCTCCCAATGTTAAACTGTTCTGGTTTTGAATGCGTTTGAGTGCTTGTTCGTTTCTTCAATAAAGCTGATTCACTTTGCTGAAATCACTCTCCGGACCTTTGTTAGCGGCGATCTAACAGTGTAGGTCCTTGCGCTGCAGCGGCAGCTGCTGCCCAAACAACATATAAAAAAACCCTCACAACCGATCCAATCTCCAGTAGTTCATCAGAAGCCTTGTGGGGCAAAAGCTCTACCTGGCCCCACCCACTTCCCCAAAATGCTTGGTGGGCACACAGGCACCACGCTGGAGACCCCTGTTCTAGCACAAAGTGGTGTTTCTGAATTCTAACTATTGTCACAGCAGACCACTGCCATCTCTTTCCACCTTATCAAAGAGGAGCAAAGAAGAAGAATAAGTCAGTAGGCTCTCAGAGCTCATAGCAGCTACTTTGAGATCAGATACTTGACGGTCTTTTCACACCCAAACTGAGGCAAATCGACTGTGAGACTGCTAGCTGGTCCCCAGCAGGTGACCTTTGGGTGAACTATGGGGACAGGTGAGACACAGTGGGATTCTAGGCAGGGTTACACCATTTGTAAAGCCACTGACTTCAATGGACTTAGAAGGGCATAACTCTGTTTAGGCTTGCTAGAGAAGGTCTATTTTAAATCCTACTCCACTCTATCCAGTGGACTTAGTCCAAGGAAAGTCTCTTTAGGGATAGCACTGTTGGTGGGAAGCGTAAGCTTTGATTCTAAACAGGTGAGACACAGTGCGATTCTAGGCAGGATTACACCATTTTTAAGGCCACTGACTTCAATGGACTTAGAAGGGCATAACTCTTTTTAGGCTTGATAGAGAATGTCTACTTTAAATCCTACTCCGCTCTATCCAGTGGACTTAGTCCAAGGAAAGTCTCTTTAGGGATGGCACTGTTGGTGGGAAGCGTAAGCTCTGATTCTAAACATTTATCATATAATTGTCTCTGTTTCCCCCTATTCATGAGTGCACTGCTTATGGTATATTTATAGAAGAAGAAGGAGGAGGAGGAGGAGGAGGAGGAGGAGGAGGAGGAGGAGGAGGAGGAGCAGGTGATTGGATTTATACCCCGCCTTTCACTTGGAGTCTCAGAGCGGCTTACAGACTCCTCTCCCTTCCCCTCCCCACAACAGACACCCTGTGAGGTGGGTGGGGCTGAGAGAACTCTTGACAGAAACTGCTCTTTTTCAAGGACAGCTGTACCAGAGCTTGTGACTGACCCAAGGTCACATCAGCAGGGGCAAGTGGAGGAGTGGGGAATCAAACCCGGTTCTCCCAGATTAGAGTCCACGCACTTAACCACTACACATGGCAGATTTTTCACCATGAAACCAGTCCTGGCATTGGTCAGTATTGAAGTCACAGGGAAGCCTTGTGCTAGACCATTTTCCCAAATGCAGGATACTGACACAGGCCTTTAAAATCGTTTAATGCAGCAACGACTTCGGCCACACAGCTTCTCCCACTTGTTTTTTGGCTGAAATCCTTTCATCTTCCCCCTGCCGGACCTCATCTTTTGAGCAGGATTCCATTATATGGCATGCAAAGAAGGTGTACAGATGGCCAGGCCGGTAAGGATACAGGCATGTGTCTCAGCCTCATTTAGCCAGTGCTCAGGAGGATGGAAGGTGGCAAACTTACTGGCGGCTCACGTTGACCAACATCATGTGTGCTGTGTGCCATACATTTGATTTTCTAATTGTCCCAACTTAGGACCTGCGGTGGCTCAAGTGGTTAAGACGCTGAACTGCAGGCTGTGGAAGGTCGATAGTTCAGCAGTTCGAGACCCGGGTTGCCGCATGACGGAGTGAGCTCCCGTCTCTAGTTCCAGCTCCTGCCAACTTAGCAGTTCGAAAGCAAGAAATTGCAAGTAGATAAATAGGTATCGCTTCGGTGGGAAGGTAACAGCGTTCCGTGCGCCT
This sequence comes from Gekko japonicus, assembly GCF_001447785.1. Lineage (NCBI taxonomy): Eukaryota > Metazoa > Chordata > Lepidosauria > Squamata > Gekkonidae > Gekko > Gekko japonicus. The sequence continues at coordinate 309,340 of NW_015162540.1, read as the reverse complement.
TGGTGTTTAGTCATGCCGGCCAAATGACCGCGGAAATGTCTACGGACAGCACTGGCTCGTCGGCTTTGAAACGGAGATGAGCACCGCTACCCTAGAGTCGGATTCGACTGGCTTTCGAGCAAGGGAACCTTTACCTTTAGAAGCGTGGAGCAAGAAAGATGTCTGCAAAATCCTCATCGTCGTTGGCTCTCCAGAGGGACTTCTCTCCATGCTGAGCGGTCCACCACAGTAGCTGTCTTCCTTCATGAGCATTGACATATGACTGACCTTTGGCATTTAAAAGTGAGGGAGGAAATACTACCTTGGAATTGTACATGACCCCTTTTGCCCTGGTGTCATTTGTGAACCACACAGATACCTCAGAGTTGAATGTTTCTGCGAACTGGGTTGTTTCACAGATGGTGCAAACACCTCTCCTGGAGCTTTGTGGCTGGCTAACAGGGGCTTTTACAGATGTCCAAATGTCAGGAGGATTTAGCTATTCTTTTAGCAGACGTACTCTGAAAATCCCTAAACATTTTAAACATAACTCTTTTTTGTTGGAACTTCTCTGCTTCTGGCTTTCACAGTCTTTTCAGGGATGTCTTATGTATTATTCTTTCCATGAAATAGGGATCCCTAAACCCTGGGTTGTTCCCTCATCCAGTTTCCTGCTTTTAAATCACAACCATTTAAATCAAAAGCATTTAAATCAATGTAGAAAATGCCCTGCTAGCTGTGTTTGCGTGTTAAATCTTACAGATGTCTGCTCTGTACAAGAGGAGGTCTTAATGCAGGGTCACGGTTGGGCTGAAATTGCCACAGAGCAAGGAGACTTTTCATTCTCAGTTTCTCTGTCAACACAAAATTCTAATATAGACAAAACCAATGTTCCCTCTAAGCTGTGGAATCCTGTGAGCAAAAATCCTACTTTGTGAGTTCCTGGCATTAAAGTTGTGAGCAAGCAATTTGGCTCCTGCATAAATTAGTTTGCTCTGGAGCCATCTTTCCTGAGCTAAGACAAAAATCTGTGAGCTGGAGGCTAAAAAACTGTGAGCTAGCTCACACTAACTCAGCTTAGAGGGAACACTGGACAAAACTATATTCAGCCGAGGTCCATAGAATTCTTCTTTGGGATGGCATTTATGGCCTGCTCAATGCATGTCATAGAATCCTGTAGCAGTTGAGTGGATTGTAGCATTTCTGGCTGCCTGTAGAAGATACTGTTTTGAATGTTCTCCCGTTTAAATAAACTCCCAGCAAGTGAAGCCGGCGGGGGGGGGGGACCAACCAGCACATTAGGGGAGAAGGTTTTAAATCAACATGTTGTGCTAATTTTCAGGGGAACAGACCAATAAGAATAATTGCAAGACAAATATCATACTCTAATACTACGGGCAGAGACATTTTAAACTCCACGGGTGCAATCCTATCCATGCTTACCCCGGAATAAAAAACATTGAAAGTGGAATTTATTTTGGAATAACAAGTCATAGGATTGGTGCAGCATGGACCAAATTAGATGCATCCTCCTGCAAACCCCAGCTCATCTTCAAAGTTATTTATTTATTTATTTATTTATTTATTATTTAACCTTCGATTTATATACTGCCCTAACCCCCCCCCAATGGGGGTCTCTGTGCGGTTTACAACTTGTAGTGCTAATCACTTTTATGGATCCCTAACTATGGGCACATTCTCAGGGGTTGGGTCCAGTGTTCCCTCTAAGCTGAGTTGGCGTGAGCTAGCTCACAGTTTTTTAGCCTCCGGCTCACATATTTTTGTCTCAGCTCAGGAAGGATGGCTCCAGAGCAGACTAATTTATGCAGCCGCCAAATCGCTCGCTCACAACTTTAATGCCAGTAGCTCGCAAAGCAGAATATTTGCTCACAAGGCTCCACAGCTTAGAGGGAACATTGGTTGGGTCAGCCTACCTAGCACCCCGGTGGTGGCGGCTCTTCCTTCTGGTCTCCGGCTTCGGCTTCCTTGGGTCCTTCGGTCGGCAGGACGCTCCTCTCTCCAGCGCAGTTCTTTTCCAGCGAGGCAGCCATCTCGGTGTGTGAGTTCGTCTCTCCCGGCCTTGGCTCCGTCCGATAGGCTCTGCCGCGCCGGGAGATGACGTCATCCGCACCTTCTGCTGCTCGCGCTGGCCGCTTTCTGTTGAAACTCCGCAGGCCACCAGGGATCGCTCCACTGGCTCTCGATGTTCCGCCGCGCTGCCTCGTCTCTGCCGCCAGGATCCGCCGTCACCGCCGCCGTTGCTGCCATTGTTGTTGTTCCTTCGCCGCTGCCGCCACCGCACACCACACTCCTCGGACGAGGGGGGTGCCCCTACCCTACTAAGGGTAGGTTCCCATTCATCTACTCGCCCTTTAACGGGCTTTTGAACCGCTGGGTGGGTGGGAGCTGGGACGCAGACCGGGAGCTCACTCCGGCCACGGTGGGGCTCGAACAGATGTTCAGCCAGATGTTAAGGCAGGCTGCACCATTGCTACCCATGAAGCCCTGTTCCTGTATGCCTAATTATGATGATGTAGCTGGGAGGAGCAGTTTCAATAGTTAAAAACACTCAGCATATTGTATTCTGATTTACTAGTTTTGCAACTGAAATTAAATGCTGTGGACTATTCAGTTTGCCTTTCATCTCTGAAAGGGAGTGTGGCAGCATTGTTGAGAAAAGCTTGGAAGTAACGTCCGCTATCATAATGTTGATCATTCAAAATGAGTAAACACAGAGCTAAGCAGTTCCTTCAGAACCATCATTCAAGTTTATGCCCCAACGACAGATACTGATGAGGAAGAAATTGAAAGCTTTTACACAAGTGTCCAGGAAGAAACTGATCACACACCTAAACAAGATGTGCTGATAGTCAGAGGTGACTGGAATGCAAAAGTAGGGAATGAAGCAGAATCAAATATTATTGGCACATTCGGGCTAGGAACACAAAATGAAGCAGCTGAGTGACTCATAGAATTCTGGGAAGACCACAATTTATTCATTGCAAACACATGTGTCAGGCAACCAAACAGACAATTGTACAGCAGACATCACCAGACAGCCAACAAATAGATTACATATTCAGAAGCAGAAGATGGAGAACCTCTGTTCCCTCTGCTAAAACAAGACCAGGAGCCAATTGTGGTACAGATCATGATGGTTAATATCAAAAATTAGAATAAAGCTGAAGAAAAACAAAATAGAACCTAAGCAACATCCCTGACAAGTTTAAAGATCATGTAAAGAACAGATTTGCATTACTAAGTTTAAGTGAACCAGAACAATGGGTTGAAACCAGAGATATTATCAAAGAAGAATAAACAAAGACCATTCCTGTAGCCAAAAGAAAAGAAAAGCATCAGATGACTGATGAAACTCTTAAAATTGCTAAAGATAAATGAGAAGCAAAAGTAAGAGGTGACAAAAACAGAATCAAAAACCTAAATGCATCTATCCAGTGACTCACTTGTACAGACAAAGAGAACAATTATAATAAACAGTGTAGACAAACAGAAGAGAACAACAAAAAAGGAAGAATGAGAGAAAGCGGTGTTTTGGAAAGCAAAATGAGAGCTGCACTGAGAACAATTGGGAGAATCAAATTACCAGGACTAGATAGGATATCAGTAGATCTGTTTCAACCCACAGAAATGGAGTTCATTAAAATCTTAATGAGATTGTTCCAACAAATTTGGAAAACTAAATGATGGCCCACAGACTGGAAACAACCCAATTAAAAAAAAGGAGACATCAAAGACTGCAGTAGCTCTTGGTCCATCAAATTAATTTCTCATGCAAGTAAAGTGATGCTCAAAGCAAAGACTGTTGCAGTATATGGAATGTGAAATGCCAGATGTTCAATTTGGATACAGAAAAGGAAAAGTCACTAGAGATCATATTGCAAATTTACTTTGGATACTGTAGCATACAAGAGAATTTCAGAAGAAAATCAGTTTGTGTTTCATAGATAACAGTAAAGCTTTTGACTGTGTGGATCATGAAAAGCTATGGTTGGCTTTAAAGGAAATGGGTGTGCCACTGTACTCTATGCACAACCTGTGTGCCACTGTACTCTGTGCACAACCCATACTCTGGACAAGAGGCCACTGTTAGGACAGAATATGGAGAAACAGAATGGTTTCCATTTGGCAAAGGTGTCAGACTAGGATGCATTTTTGTCCCATGCTCTTCAATCTGTATGTAGAACATATCATAAGGAAAGCTGGATTAGATTTAGATGAAGGTGGAGTGAAAACTGGTGGAAGGAACATTAACAATCTGAGATATGTAGATGACATCACATTATTGGCAGAAAACAGTGAAGACTTGAAATGACTACTTCTGAAGATTAAAGCAGAAAGCGCCAAAGTAGGATTACAGCTGAACATCAGGAAGACAAAAATGATGACTACTGGGGGCTTACACAACTTCAAGGTGGACGATGAAGACATTGAAATAGTTGAAGTTTTTTTATTCCTTGGCTCCATCATTAATCAAAAGGGAGACTGCAACCAAGAAATTAGAAGGAGATTGAAACTGGGAAGGGTGGCCATGAAGGAGCTAGAAAAGATCCTTAGAGTAAGGATATGTCACTGGCGACCAAGATCAAGTTAATTCATTTTACAGTATTCTCCATTACTATGCATGGGTGTGAAAGTTGGACAATGAAGGAAGCTGACAGGAAAAAAGTAGTTTTCCTTTGAGATGTGGTGCTGAAGAGAGTTTTACAGATATTGTGGACCACCAAAAAGACAAATTAAATGGGTTCTAGACTGAATCAAGCCTGAATTCTCCCTAGAAGCTAAAATGAATAAACCGAGACTATCGTACTTTGGTCATATCATAAGAAGACAAGACCAATGCTCCCTCTAAGCTGTGGAGTCCTGTGAGCAAAGATTCTGCTTTGTGAGCTACTGGCATTTAAATTGTGAGCGAGCGACTTGGCTGCTGGATAAATTAGTTTGCTCTGGAGCCCTCCTTCCTGAACTAAAGGCAAAAATGCGTGAGCCGGAGGCTAAAAATCTGTGAGCTACCTCACACTAACTCAGCTTAGAGGGAACACTGGACAAGAGTCGGTGAAAAAGACAATGATGCTAGGAAAAGTTGAATGCAGCAGAAAAAGAAGACCTAACAAGAGATAGACAGATTCCACCAAGGAGGCCACAGCCCTTGGTTTGCAAGGCCTGAGCAAGGCTGTTAGTGATAGGACAATTTTGAGGACATTCATTCATAGGGTCTCCATATGTTGGAAGCAACTTGACAGCCCTTAACATACCCTGTCATGACCCCAGAGGGGTCTTTGGGTTCCGCCGCCACCACCCTGGATTTATGGTCCCTTGGGAGGCCCAGGGTACCTTCCCAAGCCCCTTTTACAGCCGAGAACACAGGCGTGATTGACCCAGGCAGAGAAAATACTTACACAAAAAGGGTTTATTAAAACAACAGTGGGGCAGGGAAAAACAAGACACGGCAAGGTGCTTCAAAAGGGAATAACAGTGTGAAAGGACAAATAAACATAAACTAACGCAGCTACCTGTCTCTACTTCCAGGCCCCCAGCCTGCCTAGCACTCACGCTGAGCCCAGTGTAGCTCCCTCTCTCCCAGACCAGCCTGTCCCCACAGTGGGACCAGGCCGCAGAGAGAGACCCGAAGAACACCCTGTTTCTCCTCAGTTAATGGCTAACCGACTCTCCTCACCCAATTCAACAGTCTCCTCCCAGAAGCTGCCTCTCTGATTCTCCCAATGCCCTCTGGGAGTTGTAGGCCTAGCTGCCTCCTACTGCCAGCCAGGCCTCTTAGGCCGGCTAGGCCGTGCTGGCACAGGCCAGATCATGACATACCCACACAAGCATTTCCTTCAGAACTAGAAGCCATACTGGCAACATGGCCTGGAAACAGGGTTTCCAGCTCCAGATTGGGAAATACCTGGAGATTTTAGAGGTGGAGCCTAAGAAGGGTCGGGTTTGGGGAGGGGAGGGGGCTTCAACGGGGTCTAATGCCATGGAGTTTTCCTTCCAAGGTGGCCATTGTCTCCAGGTGGACTGGTCTCTGTCACCTGGAGATCACCTGTGATCCCAAGAGATCTCCAGCCACCACCTGGAGATTACAAAAGTAGAGAGATCATGGGACAGGTTGTCTAAATGAAGTATGAACACTGTGAAGAGTGACGAAAATTACAATTTGTATGAACAATTAAATTTGTATTACAACTAGTATCTCGTTTTCTATGTACCAAAGAACATAAGAACATAAGAGATGCCAATGGTGGATCAGGCCAAAGGCCCATCCAGTCCAACACTCTGTATCACACAGTGGCCAGAAATACCAGGTGCCATCAGGAGGTCCACCAGTGGGGCCAGGACATTAGAAGCCCTCCCACTGTTGACCCCCCAAAGCACCAAGAAGACAGAGCATCACTTGCCCCAGAGTCCCTATCTATACCTTGTGGCTAATAGCCACTGATGGACCTCTGCTCCATAAGCTTATCTAATTCCCTTTTGAAGCCGTCCATGCTTGTAGCCGCCACCACTTCCTGTGGCAGTGAATTCCATGTGTTAATCACTCTTTGGGTGAAGAAGTACTTTCTTTTATCCGTTCTAACCCGACCGCTCAGCAATTTCATGGAGTGCCCACGAGTTCTTGTATTGTGAGAAAGGGAGAAAAGTACCTCTTTCTCTACCTGCTCTTTCCCATGCATAATCTTATAAACCTCAATCATGTCACCCCTCAGTCGTCGTTTCTCCAAGCTAAAGAGCCCTAAGCGCCTTAACCTTTCCTCATAGGGAAAGTGTTCCAACCCCTTTATCATTCGAGTTGCCCTTTTCTGCACTTTTTCCAAAGCTGTAATATCCTTTTTAAGGTGTGGTGCCCAGAATTGCACACAGTATTCCAAAAATTCAGCAGTCTTTTATTGTCCTCTTATAAACAACTGATCCAGTCACATTCATTCATTCATTCATTCAACAGGTGAATGCCATGTATTCCAGTCATCAAGTATCTTTGTTGTGATTTGACCTTGTTGAAAACTGGAAGCGGTGGAGGTTGTCAGGCAACTTATCTTCCGTTCTCTGCTTCCGTAAAGTCCCCAAACACGACTCCCAACAGGCTAGCTATAATGCCAGTTTCACTACACCAGCTTCTTTGTGGGAAATTGTGAAAGACAAACTTCAAAGAGTCATCCAATTAAGAGTGGGCAGTCAGTCGAGAGGAGGCAGAGCGCACGTCTTGCTGCCCGGCGGCTGCCAGATCAAGAGGAACATGTCAGGTTCCACAGCAAGTAACTCTTCACACACGTTTCTCAAGAAGCGTTATGTTTTATTAGTGTACAAGACTGGTACCATGTCCCAGGGGTCGTTTCGTAGAAAAAGAGCTGGGGGAACTCATTAGCATATGCCACACACCCTGACATCACCGGACGTGTGTCATAAGGCCACACCCCCTGACATCACCAGAAGTGTGTCATAAGGCCGCACACACCGCCCCCAATGGTCCCAGCCGCCGCCGGCCTTGCAGCTCCACTGCCGAGCACCATGAGGGGCCCGGCGGTGGACCTGCAAGGCCGGCGGGAGTGCAAGGAAGCCCCGCAAAGGCCATCCCTGGCCCCAGGCAGGCAGGTGTAGGGAGAGGCAGGGAGGAAGCAACTTACCCTCCCTCTTCTCCTGCCTCCTCCTGGCTGAATGAGGGCCAGAAGTGGGGTGGCCGGAAGCAGGGGGCGGGGCTTCATCATGTGCCCTGCCCCCCGTACCTCACCCGGAGGAACTGTGTTCCCCCGCGATCCCCCCGAAATGACCTTTGCCATGTCCACAGGATTATTGTTAGGAATAACTAGAAGGCGGGAACATCCCAATACATATAGCTGGGCAAGGCGATTAGCTAAGCAAATGAACTTCGAGCGCGCGCGGGCGGGAAGACTCCCGGCGGGTGATTACATAATGAGCGGGAGAGTCCCATGGTTTCCCGAGAGAAGAAAAATTCACACCAAATGTGGACCCCAAGCCCTCCCTAATGCATAAGGCCAGACTGATAATGGCGTCTAGCTCCCACGGTCTCCCTGGCATGTTTACGGCAAGCTGCTGAGCTGCAAGCAAGGCGGGAAGAGGGAAGGGTAGACTACACAGATACGGCAGCTAGCTGACAGAACGTGTGGAGTTAATGGACAGCGCTCTCACAAGCAACGAGACCTAACTGAGCTGCCGATAAAGGACGGCGTTTCAGAGGGGGAAGGCGTGGGAGCAACTCGTCACCTTCTTGCAGTGCCGGATTTACGCATAAGCTAAATAAGCTACAGCTTAGGGCCTCGCAATCTGCTGGGGCCTCAAATAAAAACACAATAAAAAAAATGATTTCAAATATTAAAAAGGCGTATATATTTTATATTTTTCTGAGACCAGCTGATGTAATTTGAAGCGGTAGGGGGCCTCTGGGTTTTGTATAGCTTAGGGCCTCAGCAAGTCTGAATCCGGCCCTGCCTTCTTGGAGACACACAACCATCCCTCTTGGACCTGTTTCTGGATGCTACTCCTGAACCTTTGGCTTTGACCCCGTACCTGCTTGATGACACCTCTCGGACCTGCTTGAACTCTGTTTCTCAGACCCTCGGCTGGCTTCCCTTGTGTATGATTCTTGGACGGAATTCTTGACTTATGCTTCTGGTTAGTGATTCTGTCTGGTCCCCTTGGTCTTGGCTGAGTCTGCTCTGACCCGGGACATCTAGCTCTTGTTGTTAGCTACTTTGAGCCCTTCGTGGGAGACAGGTGTGCAAAAAAACCAAATCATCCGCTTCCTCAGATTCCGTTCATGTTGCTGAACATGTGTGTGAGAGGGTGCTCCATTATACATATTGAAGTCCTGCACATGTGGCGGGTTCTCCATTTAATTCAAGGTCAGTCTCAGGATTGTCTGCATGGCTGCCTCTCTGTTCATACTGTCTTCTCATTCCAAAATACACTTGGGCTTTCGCATTCACCCCAGTGACAGGAGAGTTATGCGCATGTCAGTGGCTTGAATCAGAGCCTAGCCAAGCCAGTTTCTAAGTTTCTCTACATGCTCCATGGTTTACATGGCAACAAAATATTTTAATAGCTATTTTATATGTAGCAGCTATAAACAATGTAGGGAGAATAATAGCCTCTTTTTTAAAAAAAAAATCAACCATCTGCTGCAAACAATACACGTGTGTTTACAAAGTTCCTCCATTTCTAATTGATGCCGTTGCTGTACAAGACTATGAATTACGAGCAGCAAGGAGCCAAACCATCAGTTTTTACAGCAGATTATTTTGACTGATGAAATTATATGGTTGTTAGATTATTTCATAACGTTTGGTATTGGTTCGAAGTGATTGTTTTGCGCAGCTGTTATTCTGAGCCAGGATCCTGGAAAGGAACAGCAGATATAAAACAAAACTTTTTTTCTTCTTACTGTTCCAATCGGTGGTGGTAGTTAGTCATAAAGCAGAGATTCAGAAAAGGCATAGCATATCCGAAGCTATACCGGGAACTGACGACTGGATTAAGAAATTGTTATTTGCAGTTGAGATGGACAAAATGACAAGGAAATTGAACAATAGAGACGCAGAGGAAAGATCTAAAAGACTACTTGGAAAAATATGGAGATGTAAAAGATACATTAATTAGTTTTGATCATGATTAAAAATAGAACCTTTATAGAGAGTATTGAAAATGAAGATAGAGGGAGTAGACATAAGAGTTGCCTAATGAAATATAAGAAGTTTGAAAAACAACATTGAACTGGGACTAAGAACGCAGGAGGTCGAAGCACTGTGGGAAGCCATATATAGGGGAGGGGAATGGGAGGGGGATATAACGGGGGGGGAATGATGAAAGTATTTTTATTGTTGAATAATAGAGGGTATTATCTGATGACTTATGGTTAATTGTTGATGGTTATATCCTACATAAAAACTATGATACAAAAAAGAAAAGGCATAGCATATCTGTAAGCTATAGATTTTTAAATGTTATTAATAACTGACACGCTACATGCTTTGGGGGGGGGGGACAGCAAAGACGTTTCATGAAGGAACTGGCACTTTAATCTGAACAACGTCTGAGTCCAGTGGTACCTTTAAGACCAACAAAGTTTTATTATGCCCTGGATCCAACTTTGTTGATCTTAAAGGTGCCACTGGACTCAAACTTTGTTCTGTTGCTTCAGACCAACGCGGCTACCCCACCTGAATTTAATCTGAACAGTTTGCATGAAGTGCTAAGACTCCCAGGCACCCAAAATTAGCTTCCCCTTTATGGGTTCTTAGTTTATTCAGACGAAGGATCCACTTGGATACCAGAGGCATATTTCTGACAATCAGCAATGCTGCTGCCAAAACATCTCTGGCTCCAGGCGGTTCTCGAATGTCCCGTAGCCTTTCTGCTGTCAAATTCCACTTGGGTGCAAATAGTTCTACCCTCCCTAGAGGCCCGATGTCACCAACTGCGAGTGCATTTAAGATGCTCAACACATGTCTGCCTGGACCTTCGCTTTATTTTCTACATGCTTTGTCAACAAGAAGGAAGTTGTTGGTTTTCTTTCCTGGCTACTTCTTGCTTACATCTCTCTAACTTACGGAACAATTTGCTGCCATGCCTGAGGAAACTGAAGCGAATAAACTTCTGAAGACATTCTTTTCGTCTGGCAGCTGTGTGTCTAGGTAAACTGGCATCATGACTACCTCCAGCAAAAAGACTCTGTCGGTGGTCAACTCGTTGGCCAAGATATTTGATCCGAATGCTTTACAAAATCAGCACCCTTTTACAGAAGAAGAGACCTTACAAGCTGCCCATTCCACAGACAACAATATTGGCTGCCTTGAACATATGAGCGGGTCGGATATGAAGTTTGTTTCCTTGGATCAGAAAATAGACAAGATCCTGACTGTGCAAGACTGTGTTCTCCAGAAGCTGGACTGCGTCTCTCAGGAAATCTCCTGCATGGACAAGGAGATTGAGAAGCTGAAGGGGGAAAGAAGAGGCTCTGGACCATCCTTTACAACATCCAAAAATCCAAGCAGTTTCGACGTGAAGATGTTGTGCGCAGAAATTAACAATAAACTGGAAGGTATGACCAAGAATGCCGAACAGCAAGCGGAAAAGTTAGATGGGCTAGAACAAGTAGTCCTGGGAGTACAGCAGCTTCTTGGCTCTTTGGTAGAGAAGCTGAAGATGTCTAAACTCAGCCGTCTAATGCATCGGGATGAGATTCCTCGTAACCTCCTGAGAGTAGGTGGCTACTTGAGGAAAGATAAATCAAGCAATCTCTTCAGGATGCAGGCCTTTTCAGACAAAAGGGACACTTCGTTCCGAAAAAGAAACGACAAGGTAAGCCCAAAGTGGCTATTTAAAAGCCTGACTCCCCTCCTCCCCGCACCGTGTTTAGTAAAAGTTATGTTGTCATTAACTGCACCAAATCTTTTAGCTTTGCACTTAAAATGTATTGTCCTGAATTAGAAGCAATGCAAGCTGAGATGTAACAATATTTAAACATAACACCAAGAAGTTTTCAAAAAGAAAAAGAAGCCATGAAGGGAAAATTTCATGAAAAGCTGCGGTCCACTGATGATAAATGCAGATTCTATTTAATGCTGAGCTGACATAATAGAAACTGCAATTGGGAGGGGGGGGGAACCTGTCCTTAATGTCCTCAGTGCCAAAATTTTTATAAACTCTAATGCAATTGGGTTCTTCCAATTGGTGAGTGCCTGAATTACTTTTTTTAAGACAAGGATATAGGGTTGCCAGATCCAGTGTAAGAAACGCCTGGAGATTTGGGGGTCGAACCTCGGGAGGGCAGGGACTTCCATGGCGTAGAACACCACGGAGTCCACCCTCCAAAGCATCCATTTTCTCCAGGGGAACTGATCTCGGTAGCCGGGACATGAACTGTAATTCCAGAGGACCCCCAAGTTCCACCTGGAGGGCCTCCCTACGTCATAATACCTTTTTAAAAGTCTCTTTAGGCATCCGGGCTCTTTTTGTAGCAGGGACTCCTTTGCATATTAAGCGACACACCCCTAATGTAGCCAATCCCCCAAGAGCTTACAGTAGCCCCTGTAAGAAGAGCTCTGTAAGCTCTTGGAGGATTGGCTACATTCGGGGTGTGTTGCCTAATATGCAAAGGAGTCCCTGCTACAAAAAGAGCCCCACACGTCCTCCCCCCCCCTTTGATTTGTTTACAAATGGAATTATTTTATTCTGCAAACTATAAAAGGAACGCCGTGCATTGAAGAAGATATTTCAGTGCAGACATGGGTATAGATTGGTTAGTGGTGGACGGGTCTCCTTCCCGACCTCCAATTTTAAATTAGCGAGGTAACTGGGAATAGACCAGGACCCCAAAGCCTTTCACATGTTTTTCGACACCTTTCACGGTCACACAGATAACTGAAATGGGAGGGGGGAATGGTAACTGACCCATCACTCATATGAACGAAAATGGAATTGCGTAAATTGAGATGCAGTCATTAGAGTAACGCTTGGCATTGATATCACTCAGCTGAAGAGTTCCAAGTGATTTCCAAAGTTCCAGGTGCTTCACCTTTGTCAGCTCCTTACAGAAGATGCTAGCACTGTCACGTTTGTTCTGCACGGGGAGGCCAAGGCGTGCCAGAGTTAGCTTGCAGCTGACACGGGGTTCGAATGGGGGAACTTCCCGTTTGGTGTAGTGGTTAAGTGTGTGGACTCTAATCTGGGAGAACCGGGTTTGATTCCCCACTCCTCCACTTGCACCTGCTGATGTGACCTTGGGTCAGCTGTCCTTGAAAAAGAGCAGTTTGTGTCAGAGCTCTCTCAGCCCCACCCACCTCACAGGGTGTCTGTTGTGGGGAGGGGAAGGGGAAGGAGTTTCTAAGCCGCTCTGAGTCTCCAAGTGAAGGGCGGGGTATAAATCCAATCTCTTCTTCTTCTTCTTCTCATTACCCTACTCCCCCACTGCCATTTAAAGTGATCCCCACAAATGTCGAACCTCTCACTGTTGAGTTGAGGTTCTTTTGAAAAACTATTGTCCTTAAGAAGCCTCATTTCCTTGTTAGGGAAAAAAACCATGCTGGAGTAAACATATGTAATTCAATAAAGGCCACGGGTGTGTGGGAGGGAGAGGGTAGCAGCAGGACAAGACGCTGCCTTGCAAAGTGATTCCTTTCCGAAATTCAGGCCAAGGATTCCCCATATAAGCCAGATACCTCTGCAGGGACCTCTTTAAAATAGTGATAACCAAACGGCAAAGTAAACACGCCGTGTCGAAGAATGAAACTGTGGGACGTTACAAGGATATTAAAGTGGGTCCGTCTTCTTGTGCAAATAACAACCCTTTGTGTTGTGCATTACTTCTAGTTTTACTGAGTACATATTAGTATTTCCTTTGAAAAGCATAGGCTTTTTGGTGGCCAAAAAGGAGACTCTCCTCCCTTTCTCTCAGCAGAGCAGCTGGCTGAATCCAACCTAATGTTTTGTACCTTGCAAATAACAAGTTTTAAACTACATTTTAAAAGACTGTATTTTAACAGCATCCAGGGTCAATCTTTGTTGTTCAGTCGCAGTCAAGTCCGACTCTTTGCGACCCCATGGACCAGATCACGCCAGGCCTTCCTGTCTTCCGCCGTCCTCTGAAGTTTGCTCAATTTCATGTTCGTTGCATCTATGACACTGTCTAACCATCTCATCCTTTGCTGTCCCCATCTTTTTTGACCTTCAATCTTTCCCAGCATCAGGGTCTTCTCCAGTGACTCCCTTCTCATTTGGTGGCCAAAGTATTTGAGCTTCAGTTTCATTATCTGGCCTTCCAGGGAACAGTCACGGTTGATTTCTTTCAGGATTGACTGATCTGATCTTCTTGCAGTCCAAGGGACTCTCAAGAGTCTTCTCCAGCACCATAGTTCAAAAGAATCTATTCTTCGGCGCTCGGCCTTCCTTATAGTCCAACTCTCGCAGCCATACATGACTACTGGGAATACCATTGCTTTGACCATGCAGACTTTTGTTGGCAGGGTGATGTCTCTACTTTTTATCATGCTGTTTAGGTTCGCCATCGCTTTCCTCCCAAGGAGCAGGCGTCTTTTAATTTCATGGCTGCTGTCACAGTCTGCAGTGATCTGGGATCCCAGGAACGTGAAGTGGGCAGAGTTTATTAGTTTTTAAGAAATCCCATCTGGTGATGTCCACATGTAGAGTCGCCTCTTAGGTTGTTGGAAAAGGGTGTTCGCTATGACCAGTGTGTTCTCTTGACAAAACTTTGTTAACCTTTTCCCTGTTTCACTTTGTTCTCCAAGGCCAAACTTGTCTGTTATTCTGGTTACCTTTTGACTTCCTACTTTATCATTCCAGTCCCCTATGATGACGAGGACATCATTTTTCGGTGTTAGTTCTATGTGGTGTTGTAGGTCTTCATAGAATCGGTCCACTTCAGCCTCTTCTGCATCAGTGGTTGGGGCATAGACTTGGATTACTGTGATGTTGAACGGTTTGCCTTGGATTCGGACCGAAACCATTCTGTCATTTTTGGGATTGTATCCCAGTACTGACTTTTGCATTCTCTTGTCAATCTAACTACCTTTAAAAACCCACTGCCTTGGTCGGGTAAACCACAGCTGGATTTACTAAACATGCATCTGTATTCTGTTAAGTAAAACCAGGCTGTAACTCAAGTTCTTTTCAACAAGGGCTGAACTGAACTCCCTGTAATACCTTACAGCTGGGTTCTCTGTTTCGTTTGCTGGGACTGCTTGTCATGTCAAGCCTGGTATTTACTGTTGTTCTGAGCACAATCGGGCAATTAGAATCTCATCATCCACTCCACTGGGAGAAAAAAACAGTGGTTTTCGGAGAGAACTACTGGAAAACGACAAGACCTGTTCCAAACTAAACTGTAGTTAGAAGCGTGTAATATGTCGCCACTGCTTATTTCTGTGCTTACTGTCTATACTCTTTTGAGACACAAAAACGCTTCCATGTTTATCTGGGTGGGGTGTGAAGATGTAAAGCAGATAATGGGTGTAAGTTGAAGCGTGGTCTGTTCAAATGTCCGTGATATAAGGAGGCTAGAAAGAAATGGATCAAGCAACTTACGTGCCAGTGAAACGAGCATCCCCTAAACATTTTAGTTAATTTTTTAATGGATTCTAGGCCAGCAAATATTGTTTTCTTAGCTGCTTTTCTTGTTCAGGCCACAAGAATTAGGGCAGCTTGTGACAAGACATCTTCCCTAATATGGTTGGTAGGTAGGTAGGTAGGTAGATAGGTAGATAGATAGGTAGGTAGATAGGTTGGTAGATAGATAGATAGAAAGATAGAAAGATAGAAAGATAGATAAGATTTATTGCCAGTCGAATCCGACTCTAGGGTTGCAGTGCTCATCTCCGTTTCATAGCCGAAGAGCCAGCACTGTCCGAAGACATTTCCGTGGTCATGTGGCCAGCATGACTAAACACCAAGGCGCACTCTGGCTTAAATTCTTCCTTTCTTCCTTTTACTCCTACTTGGGATGGATTGATACTAGTCATACTTGGTATGGATTGATACAAGGAAGGAAGGAAGGAAGGAAGGAAGGAAGGAAGGAAGGAAGGAAGGAAGGAAGGAAGGAAGGAAGGAAGGAAGGAAATTGGTGTTTCAGTGAGGCTCACATTTTGGGGGGGTTACTTTTGTCAGGGGTGGGGAGTAGTGGTGCTGGAGATTCATAAAATATTTTTTTCAACTTTTCTCTGATAAGTAAGTTGGCTGAAAGTGACATTCAGAGAATATGATTAGTATGAATTGAAGCTTCTTAAAATGACTTATTTCCAGATTATGTAAGGAGCCGTAGTTCTCTCAGGAGGGTATTGGTGTGATATATCTGTCCACCACTACTTGGTGGTTAAGCAAAGAGACAAGGCAATATAAAACTAAACTTGGTGGTACAATTAAGGACAGGTTAATTCTCCTGTGTTTGTTTCAAAATGGGATTGTGTCACATCCCCGGGTACTCCATCCCTGGGAGCATGGGCTCCACCCTAAGGATGCCAGCAGCACTGTAATGAGGCAGAAGGAGATGCCCAGGAGATGGGTGAGGGCATGGCAGGAGCAGGCAGGAGGAAGGCCAGCCAGGGCCAGTTCCAAATGAAGAAAAGACCTACTTGAGGGGGAAAGTGTCCTTGGGAGAAAAGACCTGCTCAGGAGTAAGCACGAGGCACCTGACACTGGGCAGCCATCCATGGCTCTACTGGTAGCAGGAGCTCTTTTGCATATTAGGCCACACACCCCGAGTGTAGCCAATCCTCCAAGAGCTTACAGTAGCCCCAGTAAGAAGAGCTCTGTAAGCTCTTGGAGGATTGGCTACGTTAGGGGTGTGTGGCCTAATATGCAAAGGAGCTCCTGCTACCAGTAGAGCCCTGCCAGGCCCTGGGGCTTTTAGCCCATGGGGTGCCCTTCTTGCTCCTTTAATTTAAATGTAGCAGGTGTATCAACTGCAGTCACAGCAAGAAAGGATGTACACTGATTTATTAAATGATGAAAAAAATGAAACATAAAAGTACCATTGGTTAATTATCACTGTTAGAATGGGAAATCATAGGAAAGCAAACAGGGTTAATATCGGTTGTTTTGGTTTAGCCAGTTAAAGCTGAGTTCAGCGTTAGATGTTGGTAAGAGGGAGGCAGCAGATAATGAAACTGACAGGACCCCTTTCCAGTCAGCAGAGTTAAATAGCTCTTGCAACAAAAAAGATTTTTTTGCTGGTGGGTTTTTCTTTCCACAGTGCTTCCACCAATCACTGATAGTCTGACAGAGAGCTTTCTTGATTCTTGTAAGCAGATCCCCTTTCCCTTGTTATTTTGCCAGAGCGGATACTGTTCTACAAGACTGCACAAGTACAGTCATAGGTGCTTTACAAATTGTATAGATAACATACGGCTGTCCTGCGTGACAATGGGT
Source organism: Gekko japonicus (assembly GCF_001447785.1). NCBI lineage: Eukaryota > Metazoa > Chordata > Lepidosauria > Squamata > Gekkonidae > Gekko > Gekko japonicus. Next base: position 292,447 of record NW_015162540.1, on the reverse strand, counting down.
AGGATGATCAATTTCCTATTTTTGTTACTGTGTGGGAATGTTATTCCTTAACTAGTGTGGAGATTCCTCTTATTCCTTTAGTGTTCGTCCAAGTCAAAACCCAAACCATGGGTGTTACGGTGATTGTCTGCAATGCACACAGATCTGTGTGTGTTAATTGTCATCAAGTTGCTTCCAACTTATGGTGACCCTATGAATTAATTCCAAAACATCCCATTGTTAACAGCCTTGCTGAAGTCTTGCAAACGGAGGGCCTTTTTGGCTTCCTTGACTGAGCCAACCCATCTCCTGTTGGACCTTCCTCTTTTCCTGTCGCCTTCAATGGCTAGCACAATTGTCTTTTCCACTGACTCTTGCCTTCTCATAATGTGACCAAAGTACAGTAGCCTCATTTAATCATTTCAGCTGTTAGAGTTCAGGCTTATTCTGGTCATATCCATAGAACTCTCCTTCCAACACCACATTTCAAAGGAATCTACTTTCTTCTTGTCAACTTTCTTCATTGTCCAGCTTTCACACCCATACATAGTAATGAGGAATATGATGGCATGAATGAACTTGATCTTGGTCACCAGCAACACATCCTTATACGTAAGTATATTTTCTAGCTCCTTGATGGCTGCCCTTTCCAATCTCAGTTTCCTTCTGATTTATTGGGTACAGTCTTCCTTTTGGTTGATGATGGAGCCAAGGAACAGGAAAAATCTTGAACAATGTTTCGGATTGTTGAAATCGTGCCTTTTGCTGATAGATCCAGAAGCTCTGCTGAAAATTAGCTTTGTATCTGCATGTTCACATTTGATGATTTTTTAAAATTATTCTTTGGATTTATATCCCGCCCTCCCCAAAGGCTCAGGGTGGCTAACAAGGGCATAAAATGCCAGATCATAACAATAAAACAATATAAAATACAATAATACAGAGTACTACAGTTAATTAAAATTGGTAAAAATAAAATCGGTGCTCCAATACTCACTCTGAATCATACAACCAAGGTGGTGTTCTAAAGATGTTATAACTGAACCACAACAGCGATATATGTCCCCACAACCCTGTCATCCGCTAGGGACGATCCCACACCCCCGATAGCTGCAGGTGGTATTTTGTGTGCATGAAAGAGCCATTACAAAACATAAGCAAAGCTTTCGTATCTCCTGAGGTCATCTCAGTCACAATGGTGCTGAATGATCTAATTTTGAACACCAAACTAGATTTGTAGGAGGGTATAAACAAGCTTTAGGATCATAGTTTTCATCCTGGAAACTGATTTCAGCTGAATCCTTTAAGACATTCGACTCTTTTAAGATTATAACACATTTTCAATTGTTTTTTCTTAAAAGCTGGATATTTTCTGAACATTTGTAACATTTCTGATCATTTATAAATTATATATAGATATATAAATTATAAATGTTCAGAAAATATCCAGCTTTTAAGCCGAAAATTGAAAATGTGTTATAGTCTTTAAAGAGTCGATAGAAATCATGTGACTTGTCCCAGCCTTCCTCTACGATTTTAGCTGGCGTTTACTGATCTTGGATATTCTCAACATACGCATCAAAATAAATGGAATTTTACTGTACGGGTACAGCCAAATGTCACCAAAAAAACAGGAGCAAACTTGAAAGAGAAATGCTGCATTTCCGCAGTTCTTAATATTTTTTTTACTCCTTTCCGATGTCAAAAATGATAAGATCAATGTATTGATGCTTCAGTACAGTTGCCTCTGGCTTGGAGCCAGGAAAGCGTGCACGTGCAAAGTCCATGTACACTCTATGTTGATGCTTATATATCAAAACCCAAGATGTTACTTTGGCTGGGAATGACATACTGAAGTACTTGGTATCATCATCCAGATCAGGTAACCCAACCGCAACTGAAGTGAGAGATCTGATCCTAATAAATCACAGAGAGCGCCTCAATAGGAACACTCATGTGCAGGCAACGGTAGCGTTTGCAGATGCAAATTTCCATATATTATGACTTGTTAAGTGCAATTGAACCGAAGCCACAGAACAGTTCGATTTGGCACCCGATTCAACCTGATGGGATGATAAAGGTGGCAGAAGCCTGAAGCAGCTTCATGAAAACGATCGTTATAGAAATTCTGGCAGTCGCAAGAAAATCAAAGGGTTTTATTAGGTGATTATTTTTTTTTAATGAAAGTTGAATATTGGAGACTTTGCCAGGCTAGTCCTAGTGGTGCATAAAGAAAGAATTCAATCACTCTTTTTTAGTTCCCCAACAAGGAGTCGGTGTTCATAAAATGACTCATTTAATTTTGGACTCGATCTCGAATTGCAACTAAAATATGATATTTATGTCGAAGGACGGCTTCATGTCTAGTTCCTGCTCTTTTTTTCCAAGCACATATGCCTTCAAACAATCTCATCCAAGCATCGGATCAGAACGAGGCAGTTGGAAAAGGAAAAGTTGTGCGAGCAGAGTTAAAGGCGACTCTTTGGCCTTGGCTGCTCAGAGAACACGTTGCCCTAGCAAGAATTTAGGCAAATATTATGTTCTGGAATGACCAGCCAGAGACCTCAAAGAAAGAAGACCCTGTTCAGTACGGTACGACACTCTCTCCTCTTTGAATACCACCTGCTCCAAAGCTGCCAGATTTGGCAGACCTGGATACTTGAGAGAAAGTGTTAGAAGAAAATATTTGATCCGGTTGGATTGAGGCCAAGTTCTCACAACAGCCGAAGTGGTGGTAAACCTGTGTCAGGGCTGTACCACTTCAAGCTGCAGGTGACAGTCGTGTTATTGAATCCAAAAATCCTCACTTCACAGAAAACAGGGCATTGGGAAGAAGGGTTCTAGTCTAGTCACCCCCTTAATGTCAGAATATTTTTGTAAGGCAGTATTCTATTCAGAGGTCATTTTGGGGGGGATCGTGGGGGATCGCAGTTCCCCCGGGTGAGGTACGGGGGGCGAGGCACATGATGAAGCCCCGCCCCCTGCTTCCGGCCGCTCCGCTTCCGGCCCTCATTCAGCCAGGAGGAGGCAGGAGAAGAGGGAGGGTAAGTTGCTTCCTCCCTACCTCTCCCCACCCCTGCCTGCCTGGGGCCAGGGAGGGCCTTCGCGG